>NW_017307024.1:703357-749887 GCF_000935625.1 Nanorana parkeri | reverse complement strand
CCCAGGAGACTGGAAGGGGTAAAAGTCCATGTTGTCCTCTCAACAAGGGTCAAGGTGCCTTGCGGGGGTGGGGGCTTTATTGGCCCCCTAAAGGGAAAATACACATTGAAAACAGGGGAAATTACAGCATGGGGTTTCCCTTAAAATTAAAAACAGCCTGGGTGAGCATGCAGCCCGCTCCTGAATCATACCAGGTCACATGTCTGTCAACATTAGGAGGTGTAATATACTCACCTCGTTGGGTTCTCCGGTGCTCCAGGATTGGTGAATAGCTCCGCCTACCCTCCCGCGACGTCACTCAGCTCCTCAGCCGGCTTAAGCCGCAAACTTTCAATTGCTCGGCGGCCAAGCAATACAGCTGATGCCCTGTCTCCTGTGTGTGTTGCCAGAAGGTGCTGGGACTTGTGGTATTCCTCCTCAAGCTGCTACAGTGACCTGCTTTGGATCTCCTCCATTCTCTGCTGCTGTGTCCCCAGATGGAACACTTCACATACTTTCTACTACAGATTTAGTGTCTATAGATGAGCTTCAATACAGACTGATGGTCAAATAACTGCTCACAGGGAAACAAGTACTCACCAGTTTATACTATCCAAAGACTTCCATATATCTTGCTTAAGACTTCCATATATCTTGCTTTAACTTTGGAGTGACAGAACTTTAAAACTACTTTGTATTTAAAAGAATTTGCAAGAACCCTGTTAGTATTGATGAACTGTTATTTTCATAAGATGAATTGAAGTTACGCATTTACTAACGATGGGCAGTTAACCCTATCTGAGTTGGGAACACTGCAACTACTCATAAATGCATGTTCTGGTGAACTCTCTCTCTTTGTGTTAAAGATTTGATTAATGAATTTGATTACTGGACTGTTGCCTTAAAATTGAGTTTATGTGATCATATAAACTGCCAGGGCAGCCATCAGGGGGGTACGACCGATACTCATGTAAAGTGCCCGGGCAGCCTGGGGGGCCCGCCCGGGTCCCTTACATGACTATCGGCTGACGGTGAAGGGCGAGGAGGCGGAGTACTGGCCCTAGCAGCGCAGGGCCCCAGCATTGCCGCTCCAGCGGCTTCGAGACAAGCTGGGGCCCCATCAGCGATGCTGCTCGTCTGATGTCGTACTGGCCGGAAGTGACGTCACGGAAGTGCCACGTGTGCAGGTAAGAGGAGCTAGTAAGGTAGGAAGGAAAGGAGGGAGGGGAGGGATGCAGCCCTGACCAGCCCACCTGAGACCCCTTCAGAGCCCTAGCCGTGTAAGTGGACCCAAAATTTCTGACGGCTGCCCTGTGGACTGCTACTAAATCTCCTAATCATCGTAAGTTACTTTTGCAGTTGTGATCCTAGTGAATTAGTTTAACTACTTACCTGTTGCATTACAGGAGGGTATCTTGGCAGTAAAGCCTCCCCATCCCTTTCAGGGCACCGTCTTCCCATATTGAGGTGACAAGGGCCTTTTCCCTCATCCCCAAGAGGGTGATGTGGGTATTTCTTGGGGGAGCCCCCAGATATCCACTCACCCCACCAGGGAATGAGTATAGGGGTGCCAAGGACAACCAAGGCTGTAGAGCTGAAGCGTTTCGAGGGAAATCCCCCTTCCGGAGAGCGCATGTATACATTGCTTGTATCCACTTTGTACATGTGAGTAGTTTCACATGAGGAGAAGGCTCTGTCTCCCATTTTTCTGTTTTTACATGCTCTATGAGGATATATATCCCAATAGGTTTGTGAATGGCAGCCTCTCTGAGAGTTGCTCATGAAGATCGCTGATGAGAGTCCAATAAAGGTCTGCTAAATGCTGGGAGTGTGGCAGTTTTCTAGTGAACCCAGGAAACAAAAGGTAATAATAGTGATGTACGCTCTTTCATTAGTAATGGGGAAACGGCTCTTTTTCTGAGTGCAGGTGACACCATTTCTTGAAAATACACATTTGCAAAGGGTACTGTAAGATGGTTATGAAAGCATGTGAATTTGGAACTGTGCTAGTTCAAACCACTGGTACCCTTTGTATACTCAAGTATCTACAGGGCCCAGTAGGATGTAGTGGCCATCACTGTGCTAATGCTGGTGCTGCAATATTTAGCAGTGATGGCAGATGCAATCTGTGTGTTGGAGTGGTAATGTTCTAATTCAGCCTTCCTTAACTAAGGTGCCCTAGCACCCAAGGCTACCTCCCAGCTTTGTCAGAGATGTGTACAAATTTTTACACAAAGACAGGCATTTCCAAGGGGGCAGACAGGCCAGCTGCCAGTACCATGAAAGTACATGATGCTAACCCATGGCGGGCAGCATCCTGGACCACCAGATCTAAAAGCCCATGATGGGCTTCTGATGTGAAGGAGGGCTCCTATCGTGACAGAGGGACTCCGATGTGAAAAAGGGGGAAGCTGAGGACTCTGATGTGAAGGGGGCTCCTGATGTGAAAGGTGAGGCTTTAATGTGGAAAAGGGAGACTCTGAATTGAAGGGGGGCTCCTGATTTTAAAGAAGGCCATTTATGTGATAAGCAGAGTTTCACCTTAAAATCCATACCAGACCTTTTTTATAGGAGAAGAGTCTGGTATAGATTTTGTAGTGGGGGGAACCACACATTTTTACATTTGTTTTTCACATTTTAGGCTGGGGTGACTGAATATTTTGCATACTTTTTAAGGGTGCCCTGACTGAATAAAGGTTGAGAAACACTGTTTCAATGTAACAAAAAGGACCTGAACACTGTTCCAAAGCAACAAAAAGGTCCTGAACACTAGCTGTCTACTCCGTGACATTTTGCAGACATTCGTTGCAATAATACTGCTTGAGAAGACCTTATCTCACTTGCCATTTTTGGCATATTATCATTTCTAATAGCTGGAAACTGCAGACTGATTTTTTTATTATGCAACATCATGACTGCGTAGTGGTAATCCCTCAGTTTAAGTTTTTTTAATCATCACTTTGGAAAAAAACATGCAGCTTACGAGCCAAGTCCGCAACATTCTTTTCCCCTTCCCCCACCATACCACTCTTCAGTTTACATTCTCAAGACACTACAGTTTGCCGTTGTTGAAAGCAACCATAAGAATACTGGACATAAATCTCAATGGCAAGTAATGATTCCTTAGCAGTACAGATTCTGGGTGCAGGAGATAAATGCATCAAAAAGGAATTATCCTGAAGTCAATAACTGGTACCCAGCTCCTATTAGCAAAAACATGTCTGATGTCATTACAATATGTGTAGATTTTGTCGACTATATTCAATAGAAAAAAATATAATCAACAATTACCGAACACTTTTGCCATATTTCCCATTTCAAGTTTTTGTGCTCCCTAGCTAGTTTTATATATTTTTCAATATATATAAACTAATGGAATGAGCACAAATCTTTTTGCACTTGCAAGATTTAAAGTGACTTCTAAAATAAGCATTGCAATTATATGGCCCATTGCAAAGAAAACTTAGAATTGTCACCTCTCCTGCTGCCTACACCACCAATGTCTGCAGTACTAAAGAAAGACCTACAGCTGGAGAACATGCAGAAGCCGACACTTCCGGGAGTGTCAGATTTCTGGTCCCCTCCTGCACCTAGTGGTTCAATCTGCCGGCTCCTACTTTCTGTATTGACATAGGAGCCAGTGAGAGGAACCACAGCACACTGCTTGTGGGTAAAATAATCACTAAAACTGACCTTTTGCTAGGGTGATATTTGTGTGAGGTGAGTTTTGTTTTATTCTAATCTTACATAATAGTGTGTAAGACTAGCTGACTCCAATTCAGTAGATAGATGGAAGGACAGATAGAACATAGATAGATAGATAGATAGATAGATTATGCATGGGTTGATGTCAAACAGTCTTTGGCATGGAATACTATGCAGAAACGCTGACAGAGTTTCTGATTTTTATTGCAGACTCGCCTTAGGCAATTGTATTATTGCAGTCACAAAAAAGCAAAAATAAAGGTAAATGCCTGCCCTTACTGCACTTTTTACACAATAATACCCTTATTATCAAGGGTATGGACCTAATACCCTATACCTTCCAAAACACGGCAGCTGTATTTACATATATTTTTTAAAAGCCTGCAATGTGTTCACAGGAGCAGTCTGTTCTGCATTTTTCCAGAATTTCTGAGCTTTCTTTTATGATGGCAGATTTAACATTTTAAAAGGCATGTATGTATGTGCTGACCATAGGTGGCCTGCAAGTTCACCTTCTCAGGGGTCTGCAGGGTCATCTCTATCAGGAGGCAGGATGTGGTTATTGCCTCAGGCAGCATCTCTTTGGATCACATAGAGGGAGCAGCAGGCAGAGTGGGGCCTGCCACCCCCTTTCCAGCCATAGTATCCCAGGTTGCTAAGAGCCAGGCCAGGAGATATGTAAGGGCTCTGCATTTCCCTGCCCAGCTCTTAGCAACCTGGGATACTCTGGCTGAGGTCCCACACAGCTCTGGGCAACCAGTGATGTCACTAGTTGCCCCCCTGCCGCCTCAGGTGGCAAAAAGCCTAGGGACACACCTGAGGAGGTGTGTACATTTACAATATCTGGCAATGCTAAGTTTGTAACTTTGCTGTTTTGCACACTTGGGAAGCTCAAGGACCCGCAGCTTGGTCTTACTGTATGCAAACAGAACTGGATAGCAATCTTTACCCCCCAAACAGCTATTCCCAAGAATTGACTCTTGCAAACACACATCTTTTCTAGCAGGCTGTGTTTTTCTTCTCAGGTTTATGGCTTATGTTTTTAATTAATTTCCTGGAATCTCCTGTAGTATGTCCTGACTCTAGATTAAATTAAATTAACATATTAGAGTTTGTATAATATTTTAGTTCTTTGGATTACATATATATTAAGCGGTTACATGTAGTATTTACCTTAGGTTCGAGCAATCAACTGTAGAAGGTCTATAGTTCTTTATAGTCTCTTTGATTATTTGAGCAGTCCTGTAACATGGCAACAATAACACCGAGTTGCAAAACATATCATGTTGCTTAAAAACTGATTAAAAACTGCTTTATTTAGTGCTCATTATGATCATGTAATATCTTTAGCCTATCAATCAACACCAATATTATACTGTGACATGCTGCGTACACTGTGTGCTTAGGCAACAGCTTTCTGGCTTTCTACCTACCTACAAAAGGAAGCAACCCTAACTGAACCACTGATTTAAAGGATTAAATATGTTTTGGGTGGGGGTCAATGGAAATGTCTCTTTTTATGTTGCATCCATCATTGCATTGTTAACAATAAAAACATCCACTTTATCTCCACCCCTCATCAAACTAGTAAATATGTATATAGCCTTCAGAACTAAACACCTACTTGTCACCGCTATGGTCTGTCCTGGTTTAACAGTGTTTACATTCACCAGGGAGACAGAGGCCTCTGCTGTTCCCACTTACCACAGTTAGCCTTGGGCAGGCCAGGGCAGTGACAATTAGGATAAAGCATGTCAAGATATTTTTTTTTATACTTTGAGTAAAGGAAGGTTAGATGCCCTGCCAAGTTTGTATTGTCATCTGGATCTTCAATGGGTCGCCTCTCTGTTTGTCCTGCTGGCCATTGCCACTGAGAGAGAAAGTAGAGGGGATCCTACATTTTAGAGTTGTCATGAGAGCAAAAGGTGAGGGGAAACTTTCTAATGGTGACAACTGCCTACGATGGGAATTCCCCTCACTTTATGGAGTGGATGGTTCTGTCCTGGATGGTTTCATCTCAAGGACAGAAAGTAATGGGTTATTGGCCCAGCAGGATAGATACAGCAAAAAATAACCTGATAGGGGGTTTTTAAAGCTTCCATGCTCTATCCAAACTAAGAAAATGTTTTGTAGAGAAATATCACTGCTCCAAGCCTCTATGAATATCCCTGACCTCTGGGATTCTGGTTACTGACCAAAGGGAGCTTGATATCTTTGTGATAGAGCCCTTACTGGGTGAAACGTTAGAGAACGGAGGTTGTAGGTGAGGCTGAATTGTGCTATGTTCAGGTTTAAAAAAGTCGGATGTGATCTAAAATCATTGAGGAGGTGAGGAGATTAAGGGGAGATATGATCTCCATGTACAAAATGTTCAATGGTGGTAGCAACATTAGCGATAAACTGTTTAAAATTAACTCCATTACAAAAACTAGATGCCACCACCTAAAATTGGTGGAAAAAAAATTCCAGCACAAGGGGCGAAGGGGCTTCTTCATAGTAAGATCAGTTAGGGTCTGGAACTCACTGCCACAGGCGGTGATTTCAGCAAATAATGTGGAATTGTTCAAGAAACTTTTGGACGATTTCTTAAAGGACCGTAATATACAGGGGTACAGGTACTACTAGAATGAGATCCTAATAGGTTGGACTTGATGGACTAATGTCTTTATTCAACCTCAAATACTATGTAACTATGTAATTGATGTGCGACTTCCTGCTTTCCTGTTAAGAGTTTTGGCTATAATTCTATAGTCTCTATCCGAAGTCTGTATACAAAGGTACAGTGTATTATTGTAAATGACTAATTAAAAAGGGTTATGCCCATTTTTCTGTTATTATAAATCCATAAACATTATGCAAATGCAATTCTTTAAGAAGTGTTTGTATTGTAAATGTAGAAACATGTATATTAGGTTTATATACCCAATAGTTTGTAACACTTTTTTTGTGATGTGTATATGCAATTATTATGAAATATTGAATATGAATATTTATTTAATCTCAATGTTTACTTGCCTTAGTTATTTATTTCCACACTTATTTTAATAAACTACTGTATATGCAGTTTGATTGCATTACAGTAATACATTGAGAGGGTTTGACTGACCTTTAAGCACACAAATACATACTGTATATATTAGGTGCATAATTAAACCAATACCTTGCTGTTTTATAATTTATACAAAATGTTTTTTAGGCATCACTAATTCTGTTATGACCCAAGATATGAAGTTTTATCCATTAAACATCCCATGGCAGACAGACGCCAAGATACAGAGGTCAAAGTTGGTACGGAATACTTTGAAGACTGAAAATAATGCTGCTTATGAACAGAATGCCAAGATGCCCCGGTATATTCACTTTGCAAGTAATTCCACAAATAAATGGGGTCACCCTCGTTCCTACAGAATCCAGATAGTCAGCTTTGCCGGAGAACCTTTGCCAAAAGAAAGTCCCGTGGAGGATGCAATAGGATGGGCCAAGTAAGGCATAGTGATGTGCAAATCTATTGCAAAGCAGATTCGGTGAACTTTAGATTTTCAGTTTTTTCTAAAAATATGCACGTAAATTTGTCCAGCCTGCATAACTTGATTGCCTTGATTCATGAATTGTGGGATTTTATACATGTCGGAAAGCTCTGAATGCAAATATTTAAGCTGATCAAGAACATGGAATCAGTTGTTCTTGAGATTTGATAATGTGCAATTTTCTTTTAGGCCCCATTCACACCAGATCTGTTGTGTCACCATCTATTTTTTAACATAGGAGAAAACAGTGCCTAGCTAGTAACCTTTGTGGCATTGCTAATCCATCAATCTCCCCCAGCATTTAACCACTCTGTGGTGAGGATTATAAATAAACTCTGATCTGAAGGGGGTCCTGAAATGAAGGGGAATCTGATGTGAAAGGTCTCTAATGTAAAAGAGAGGACTCTTATTAAAGGGGGTTCGTGATGTGAAAGGGGGACTCTGATGGGAAGAGGGCTCCTGACCGGAAGGTGAATGTGAAAAGGATGGGGGCTCTGATGTGAAGGAACTATCCATCTTTTTTTTTTGCGTATGATCCCCCTTAAAATCCATAGCAGACCCCTATCTAGTGTAGCGCTCACCCACCCGGGGAGTCGCTAGAATAACCTGGGTCACCCATTGTCTGTCTAGGGATTTTAGCAACCAGCTGCCCTGTTAGCATTAACTGCCCTCTTCTAGTGACCATCAGATCATATGGTGTTGAAGAACTTTTATTAACATATCCACACTGGACATCTATGGTAGAACAGACACAGACTCCAGACTCACCAGTCCTTTTTAGTAATTCAGTATGGATCAAAAGGAACACCATTTGGCACTGGGTATTCGAGAACTCACTGAGCAGGGGTGGGTGTGAGATCTTCAATAGGGGAGACACCAGACTTGTTCCTGAGGTCCATTCTAATCCAGGCACCTCCAGCAGCCAGCATTTGTTGGGGGCAGGCTGGACAGCCCCAAAACCTGGACTAATCCATGGCTGAATCCAGACTAGAATGAGCACATGGCAATTCCCTTGAGTATACAGGTGAAACTCGAATAATTAGAATATCGTGCAAAAGTAATGGCAGTAATTGCTGCAAAAGGGGCCCAAACCAAGTACTGAGTACATATGCATGCTTGTACTTTTCAGAGGTCCGATATTGTTCTATCTACAATCCTTGTTTTATTGATTGCATGTAATATTCTACTTTTTTGAGATTGTGGATTTGGGGTTCTTGGGGTATTCATGAGCTGTAAGCCATAATCATCACAATTATGACAAATCACGGCTTGAACTATCTTGCTTTGCATGTAATGAGTCTATCTCATATATTAGTTTCACCTTTTAAGTTGCATTAGTGAAATAAATGAACTTTGCACGATATTCTAATTATTTGAGTTTCACCTGTATATGCCCTGTCCCAGCATGCAACACTGGCTATAAGAGCCCCAGTGATTGGCTTATGGACCGTGCAGACACACTCACAGTGCCCCTCATTGGTTGTCCCACACTGCAGCAGAGTCACACTCCACTCAGGCAGGTACAATCAATGCCAGACTGACTACAGCTCTAGTAAGCACTAAATTTCTAGTAGCCACTCCACTACAGGTGGTAGGGACTACACTAGGAAAAGGTTCTGGTATTATTTTTACCTTTAAGACTGGAGTGCCTCGAGATTTTTCTATACTTTTAAAGG
The DNA here is from genome assembly GCF_000935625.1 of Nanorana parkeri. Lineage (NCBI taxonomy): Eukaryota > Metazoa > Chordata > Amphibia > Anura > Dicroglossidae > Nanorana > Nanorana parkeri. The sequence goes on along the minus strand of NW_017307024.1, from coordinate 741,000 downwards.
GTATATAAGCAGGGCTGTCTTTACCACAGGGCAAATAGGGCAACTGCCCTGGGCCTCATAATTTACAGGGGCCCAAATCAGCTTTCCCATTCACCCTGAGCAGCAGACAGAAAAAGAGCAGCAGTACTGCCGGTGTGGATACCACCCATCCAGTCCTCTAGTATCAGTTCCCAGCCTGTCACTTCACAAGCTGGAAATCGTCAGTGTCTGTGTGCCTCCTCCTGCTGTTGTCTACTCCCCAGAGGCCTGTCACATAGATCCAGCAGGTGCAAAGGGGAGAAGGAGGGGAAGGGCACAGCCATGCACAGCACAAGGCAGGTAGAATCTGAAATTTTTTTTTTTTTATAAATGCACACCTGCTGGGGTCTGGGAGAAGAACTGGGACCAGGAAGAATCTGGGCAGTATATCTTTCAGCAAGTGTTCAGTGATATGCAGTATAAATGCAATACAGATTTTACTAATATACCCATGTACTTGTACTACTTGATACATCATACAATAAGATTTAAATTTAAAGTCTTATTGTATGATTTATTAAGTAGCAAAAGCAGAACAAATGATTATATATATATATATATATATGTATATATATATATATATACACATATATATACATATGCAATGTAAATGCAATACCGATTTTACTAACACTGGTACATTTGTTCTGTACTACTTAATAAATCATACAATAAGACTTTTAATTTAAATGTTATTGTATGATTTATCAAGTAATACAGAACAAATGTACAAATACGTGGTAAAATTGGTATTGCATTTACAGTGCATGTCCCCGAACACTTACTGCATTGTGCATTGCATTTTCAACATATGCATTCTACAAATAGTGTCTTGGTGGTGTGTTTAAATCTGCATGTAGAGAGGTTAATTCTATGATTCATGAGCCACTATACACTTTTTTAGAATCCCACCCCCAAAGTTGTCTTTAGTATATACTTTTACTGAGAAGCTTTGCACATGTCCAGCCCTTGTGGTGCATGTGGTTTGCCTGATGATTTAGAATGCTGCAAACCCTGGCTTGCCTGGTTCGAATCTCTACTGTGTTAACATATTTGTTTTAGAGTTCAATAGGCTCAGAGAGCCAATCTCCATGATATAGGAACATGAGCAACTCATTCTGTTGTCTTCTGGTTCTGTGGTGCAACATGTAAGGCTCCTGGAGCCTGAATCAGAAGGTTGTGGGTTTGATTCCCATGAGTGAGGGCAAAGTTGGTCACATAAAGCAGGACCAACACCAGTGAGTTGTGTGATGGGTGCAAAAATGTGTGAAGACCCAGTGGAAGTGTTCAGAGCTTGAACATGTGGTAATGTGGACTGCCTTCCTTGGAAAACTTGAAGAGGTGGTTGTGTATATCACCATCCTTGGGGAAGTAGCCGAATATATCCTGTGGAAGACTGTGCACTGATGATGGTTGAGTTGACAGAGAGAGCTGTGGAAGGCTTCTTGAAAATGTCCTATATTTAGGCAAATTAATGCAAAAAAAATTACTAGTACTTGTTTTTCTGTTCCCTTGACCTTTTTGTGTGAGGCTCTGGGGTCACTTTAAACTTACTCACATTGCACCAGCTGCTTGTGGTGGTCACTTCTTATCCTCTTGCATGGTAAGGTGTCCCTTTCTCTGGCATTTCATTCACTTGTCTCCACAGACACTCAGCATCACATGGCTGGAGTGTGCTTCACTGAGGTTTCATTCACAAGGTGCCAACCTCATAGGTCTTTGGCAGGTAGGTCTGCTCCTTATCCCCTCACCATTTTTTTGTGACCAGGGATGCCTCTTCCCTGCTGGAGTTTACGTCACTGTGGTTTCTTTCACATGGTGCCAACCACCGCAAAGTTCTTTGGTGAGAAGGTCTGCTCCTTAACCTCTCACCAGGTTTTTGTGACGAGGGATGCCCTTTCACTGCTGGAGTCTATGTCACTGGGGTTTCACTCACATGGTGCTAACTACCTCATAGTTCTTTGGTGAGAAGGTCTGCACTTTAACCTCTCACCAGGTTTATGTGAACAGGGACACCCCTCCACATTCCACCAAGCACATGGTTGCTGTTTCACCCACAACAACCATTAGGTAGTTTGATCTACCTTGGGAATCGAACACTCGGCCTTCAGATTCCACAGTCATTGCCCTCCATGCTGAGCCAGAGACCTGGATGTTCAAGTCTGTGAGCAGTGGTAATGCAACTCAAATTAAACCGAGGTTATCAAGAAAGGTAATACAAATTGTAAAGTGCATTATCCCATAGCAACCAATATGAACCATACCCGGTATGAAAGCTGATTGTTTGCTATGAGTTTCTGCAGTTTATTCAACTTTAATAAACAAATCTGAATTGGTGACCATCTGTGGATTTGAACTCACAACCATTCTATTAGTGAGATCGCCATCCTACACACAAGACCACTGCCTCAGATGGTGGGCGGGGCCAAAAACAGAGCTGTGATATCATGACATACCATATGATTGGTGGATTAATGGTTAAATTAATCTTGGCATCAATGACTATCTCCATCTGGCTAAAAAAAAAACAGTTTCAAGAGCCCAATGCCTTGGACCAAAGGACACCATCTCAACTGCCTGCAAAGTGCAATAACCCAGAGCCACCAATATGAAAGGCTACTTAGTCTGAAAACCAATTGATTGCTACCAGTTTCTGCTATTTATACAACTATAATAAATAAAACTGAAAGGGTGGTCACCTGGTGATTTGAACTCACAACCATTTTATTTTGGTGGTCAGCGGCATACACCCAATGCCACTGCCTCAGATGGTGGGCGGGGCCCAAACTAGAGCTGTGATATCATTGCATACCATATAATTAGTGGTTTAAAGTTCACACATTGTATTTAATTGTTGCCGTTAGATCTAGACTAGTGTACCACTTGGCCTCCAATGGGCTATCCTCATCTTGTAAAATGCAGTTATTTTAAGAGTCTATTGCCTTGGACCAAAGGACGCCATCTCAACTGCCTGCAAGGTTCCATAACCCAGAGCCACCAATATGATAGGCTACGTAGTCTTTAAGCCAATTGGTTGGTACTGGTTTCTGCAGTTTATACAAATTTATAAACATATCTGAAAGGGTGGTCACCTGAGGATTTGAACTTGCAACAATTTTATTTTTGTGTTCAGCATTATACACCCTACGCCACTGCCTCAGATGGTGGGCGGGACCCAAACCAGAGCTGTGATATCATTACATACCAGACGCTTAGTGGTTTAATGGTCGCACATTAGATTTAATTGCTGCCATTAGACATAGGCCAGCCTCCCACTTGGCCCAGTTACATTCAAGAGTCCATTGCCTTGAACCAAAGAACACCAGTTTTTATAACTTTAATAAATAAATCTGAAAGGGTGGTCACCTGGGGATTCAAAGTCACAACCATTTTATTTTTGTGTTAAGCAGCACACACTCAACACCACTGCCTCAGATGGTGGGTGGGGCACAAACCAGATCTGTGATATCATTACACACCATACGAATTGTGAATTTATGGTCAAACAGCCTCCAAAAGGCTATTCCCTTCTGGTTAAAATCTACTTTCAAGAGTCCATTGCCTTGAAAAAAAGGATGTCCTCTACCTGCACAGTGCAATTACTCATAGCAATCAATATGAAAAGCTATCTAGTCTAAAGCCAATTGGTTGCTATTGGTTTCTGCAGTTTATACAACTTTAATAAATAAATTTGAAAAAGTGGTTGTATGAGGATTTGAACTCACAATCATTTTATCTTTGAGGTTAGCAGCATATACACAACACCACCACCTTAGATAGAGGGGTGGGGATTAAAACCAGAGCTGTGATATCAATGCTTGCCATGTAATTAGTGGATTAATGGTCAAACATTGTATTAAATTGCTGCCATCAGACCTAGAGCAGTGTCCCTCTTGACCTCCTAAAGGCTCTTCCCTTCTTAAACTTTTTTTTGAAGAGTCCATTGCCTTGAACCACAGGGCATCTTGACTGCTGCTTCCACAGTGCAATAACCCATAGCAATCCATATAGGAGGCTACCTAGTCAGCAAGCCAATTGGTTGCTATTGGTTTCTGCAGTTTCTACAATTTTAGTCAATAAATATGAAAAGGTGGTTGCACATGGATTAGAACTCACAACCATTTTATTTTTGTGGTCAGCAGCATACACACAGCACCACTGCCATAGATGCTGGGCGGCACCCAAAACCAGAGCTGTGATATCATTACATACCACATGATTACTACCATGAGAGTCCCCCTCTTGGTCTCCTTAATACTGCTCTAATCTAGTTAAACTCTACTTCCAATAGTCCATTGCCTTGACCCACAGGACATGATCTTGACTGCAATAACACTACACTGCAATAACCCATAGCAACCAATATGAAAGGTTAACTTATCTGAAAGCCAGTTGGTTGCTGGTTTCTGCAACTTTATTAAATAAAGCTGAAAAGGTGGTCACCCGGGAATTTGAACTCACAGCCATCTCATTTGTAATTCAGCAACATGCACACAATGCTACTGCATTGGGTGGTGAGCAATACCCACAACCAGAGCTGTGATATCATTACACATTAGTATCTTTGCATTCAAACATTGTATTGAATTGCTATCACCAGACCTTTTGCATGGGCTATTAAAGGATCTAAAGGACCAGATGGCAGGGGGTCCAGATTAGTTTTAATTGTTTTTTAATTTTTCTTTATTTTTTTTAACTTTCTTGTCACCTTTATTTTTTTTAACTTTTTTGTCACTTTTTTATTTTCTTATATTAATTTTTTAACTTACAAAGGAGCTAACAAGCCCCTGTGTGATAGCATTTGGAGGTGACAGGTTCTCTGTATTGAATCTGTTACTTCCAATACAGGAGTTCTAGCACAGCACTGTGCTGGAACTCCGGTGACAGCTGAGATGGGAAGGCTGCGAGTGCAGAGACAGCAGAGAGAGAAGAGACAGCAGAGAGAACGAGGAGAGAGAAGAGACAGCCGAGAGAGAGACAGCAGAGAGGAGAGAGAGATACAGGGGACAGCACGAGGAGAGAGAGCGGAAGGAGAGAGAGCACGAGGAGAGAGAGCGCAAGTGAGACAGGGGAGAGAGCTAGGAGAGAGGAGACAGCAGCGAGAGAGAGAGACAGGGGAGAGAGCGAGGAGAGAGAGCGAGAAGAGACAACCAAGAGAGAGACAGCAGAGAGGAGAAAGAGATACAGGGGAGAGCCCGAGGAGAGAGAGAGGCAGTAGTCCCAGTAACGATTTTAATGTGCTTGTTTTTCAAATGCAGGTGTTTTTTCGTTGGTAGATGAGACCAACGAGAGCTCGTCATTTGAAAAGTAGATCTCCAGACAAAAAATTGTGTGCCCCCCTGATGTAGATGTACGTGTCACAAATCTGTATTATAGAGTTAATTGTGTTGTAAAGTCCTGAGTTTATTGCGCTGCAGAGTCCTGAGCCCATTGCGTTGAAGAGTCCTGAGCCCATTGCGTTGCAGAGTTCTGCATATACCTGTACATACATTGGTTTTTTTCCTTTGACAGCATAAGGTGTGTCTTTTTTTGGTACACTGTTTAGCTTGGTGCATTTCTTTGCTTAGCAAATCAGACACATCACTTTTGTTAGGTTTTTATTTTATTTTACATACACATTCCGTAGTGCACCTTTTAAGAACAGAAGACACAACAGCAGCATTACTTGGATGGCAAACTAGGACCACAGTGTATGCATTTAACTTTAGTGTATGATCTGCTAGATAGGTCCAAGAAATTCAATATGCACAGGCATCCTCATGTGCATGTGGCTCCATGATGCAAGTGTACCCGTTTGTTTTTGTTTTTTTTGAGGGGGGCATGTGAGAGAACCCTCTCCAATCAGCTACCGCTGTCAAACCTGTTGGTAATTTGGAAATCCTGAGCCTCCACTAAGTATGGGATTGGATATCTCTTTAAATGTTAGTGCCTACACCCAGCTGGGCCTTGTAGTTTACAAGTGGGACTCCTAGATGAGAATGACCTTGCCCCTATGCATGTTCTTCTGTAAATACAACTCTGGTCAATAATTGTTAAGAGTGATGAGCTCCAATCATTTTAGTTAGATTTTATAGTATTTGGTTACATATGCATGGATTAGTAATGGTAGGAGGATCAGGGAGCACAAGATATCCATTTTTTAAGTACATCCATGAACAATCCTTTAGTCTTCTGTATAGTCCTCTATCTTATGAATCCTTCTTTCTGTATCACTTTACTGGCTAGACACATATGTAACTTTGGCTCATTGCAACTGAGGTTCTAGTGCAGGGATGCCCACAATTTTTGTGTTAACATCTACTTTTCAAACGACGAGCTACTAGAGATCTACCAATGAAAAAAAAAACTCCCTCGCGCTCTCTCTCTCCTGGCTGTCTCTCCTTGCTTTCTCTCCTGGCTGTCTCTCCTTGCTCTCTCTCCTGGCTGTCTCTTCTTGCTCATCCTCCTGGCTGTCACTCCTTGCTCATCCTCCTGGCTGTCTTTCCTCGTTTTTTCTTCTGGCTGTCATTCCTCGTTTTTTCTCCTGGCTGTCTCTCTTTGCTCTCTCTTTCCTGGCTGTCTCTCCTTGCTCTCTCCCCTGGCTGTCTTTCCTCTCTCTCCTGTCTGTCTCTCCCTGCTCTCTCTCCTGGCTCACCTTGCTGTATTTTGCAACAGGCTGTGTAAACAAATATTATTTGATGTAATACATAGCACTTCACCCACCAGTATCCACCAGAAAGGTGTCAGGGAGCTTGGCTCAGCAGGCCTCAGGCTAATAGTTAATCATGTGTGCACAGCTAAATAAATATACCAAAATGGAATAAAGGGGCCGCCATTCACACCCTTCGTGATCTACCAGCATCAGCTTTGAGAGCTACTGATAGATCACGATCTACCTAATGGGCACCCCTGTTCTAGTGTATGCTCAGTCATTACGTCAAGGCAGGATAGCAATTAGAAGGGTCCAGTGTTACGTCTCCAGACTCAGTCAGTCACCCACCATCTCTGTGGGGGACAACTGCAGCTGTGCTTCATCAAGGCCAGTAATGTAACACTCCATCATAGCAGGCACTTAGGGACACCACCCAGGATAGGAGATCCCCATAGCTTCCCGTAGCCCTAGGCCCTCAGGCCTGGGGCCTAACTTGGTGAATCACAGAGACAGGTGAAGACCCTGGAGCGAAGAGAATGTGCCAGGAAGTGCCTCAGATATTTATTAGCTCTCCCAGTATGCACAACTGGCTCCCCAGACTTACTGATTGGCCAGGCATTAAACATCCTTAATGTGGAGTGTTATCTCAGCACACTCTGCTGGTGGACACCCAATACAACAAGTGACTGAGAATAATCACTGCACACTTAGAGAACCCATGCCAGTACAGCTAAGCTGACTAATCTACACTAACAGATCACAGAACAGAAATATAGGAGGATAATTTGGAAAAATACTACATCCCTACACAAGCATACCGCAATGATTTAAAGTATATCTGCTATGGTTCATTTGCTTTAGGAAATGAGGCTCATTCAGTGAATATAAAAAACACAGTAATCTCAAACTAACACTGAAAACCACTTTTGTTTAGATAACTTAAATAGCAAAAGAATTCTTAAGCCCATCGATACCATTTTATTTTCTATAAGGTACAAACTAGCAGTGACTCATCATAAAGATGACGAATCTGAGAGCAGTTCCATCTACAATCAAAATGATCCTTGGGCTCCAAGTGTAAAGTTCTCTGAATTCATAAATGATGAAGATATTCAAAATCAGGTGAGTCAACGTTATTTGAAAGGCTGACTTCACCTAAGTGGATATTTCAGAATTGGGTGAACATAGACGGCTTCTTATATCCAGTTGTGAGATATTCTGCAACAGGTTATGCCTGGGTACCTTTTCTGCAAGATTACAATTACAGTATTCGCCTCTCACAGTTAAATTCCAGACATACAAGATGCTTCTACATTGCATATTGGGGGGGATGTCTGATCTCTGAAAAATATAGAAAGTGAGCGCCTGATTCAATGAGTAAGCAACAATGCAAAACCGAACCCTTAATGGTAATGCTCTTTTGAGAAGTTGGTGGGGGCACAGTCACTTCACCACATTTTTTGTAAAAGGTAATTTAATGTATACAGATCAATTTACAACTAGCAGCCAATTACCACTTAGTCAACTTTATTTATATATTGCTAAATATGTACTAATGATATACTACAGACTGTTGACTTTACAGCTCTGGCAATTGTCTTAGTGAGCATCTCATGATAAATGAAGTGTATGCAAAGTAAAACTTTTTAGTTTTTTTTTTGGATAGCATTTTTAGAAGTAAGACCCCCTGTCAGTTTCTTTTTATCCAAGCTAGGGAGATTCACTCCTCTTTTTGTCCTAGTGACCATTTTCACTATTTTAGATTTGTCACCAGAACATGAAGCGAAGCAGAGTCCTCCATTTGGGACACCCGTTCCTACTACAAATCACTAAGACATGAATTTTATAAAAATGTTTGAGATTTCCTCTCATTTTCTGCTGTATCTCCAGGGCAGGAAAATCTCCACTCCCTACTTTATCTAAAATGTAAAAAAAAAGGTCTGCTTTAATATGTTCATATTATATTATGTTTCAAAGGAAAGTATGCCAGAGGAATAATTATTTATATTTAGTGATTTGAATAGCTTTCTATTTAAAATTAGTACTGTACTGTATTTTATTAGACATGAAATATTCTTCAATTTAAAATTTAAGATTTAAAATGATTTAAAATGTATATGAATACAGAGGGCTAAGGACTATAATGTTAGTCCAAGTTTTTTCCTTATCCTGGTCTTTTTTGGATTTTATGAAGCATTTATGAGTATTGCACAACTCTCATTGACTTTTCTCTGTCCCAGGATCTGGTCGCTTGGATTACAGTTGGATTTCTCCATATACCCCACTCAGAGGATCTTCCAAACACTGCCACTCCGGGAAATGGCGTTGGGTTCTTCCTCAGGCCTTACAACTATTTTAACATTGATCCTTCTGTTCATTCTCCGGATGGTGTTTATTTTCAGAGTGAACAGGATTATAGTTCATGTGATGTTAACCAAATGGCTTGTTTGTCCAAAACAGGGTCCTGTGTTCCCAAGATACCTCCTTTCACTTACAAAGGCTTTAAGTATCTTGTGAATTTGTAAGCAAAAGTATATACATAGTTTCTGTGACAGCTAGAGGATGTATGATTCCCCCCAGCGTTTGAGTTACTGCATATTATGTAACGTAAGGGTATTGGTAAATCTGCCTTTGTGTGTTTAAATGTTTATACCATGATGCATCACAAACATTTGTTCTATTTGTTTGATGAATAAATGATTGAGGTAGTCAGAGATTTTTCTAACATTTACGAAAACTCTGTTAATGCTCACACTGCTTTGGAGTACCTTTATAAACCCCATCATGGGGCAAATGTTTCAAGTAATGCTCAAATTTGTTGTATTGTTTGCTTTTGGTGATCTTTGTGGTGTCACTCTTGGTAATGAGATCTGAGTGATATAAAGCTTAAATCCAATTTTATAAAATGTAGTTTATTTACAGAACAGATCCTGCCCTGTTCACCTTGGTAGAGCCAGACTTTGCTTCTCCACATCAAAACAGCCCACCTAATGACTGCTGGTGTGATAACTGATAGGGAAATAATCCAACAGCAGCAGTAGAGGTTTAGAAAACACATATTTACAGAATGAATAAAGTAGAAGCAGTGACTGGTCCTGCATTGTACTTAATAGTGTCTACCATCCTTTGGAACTTCCTACTCCATTCTGCCCACTTTTCACCTACTCTGTCCACCTTTAAGAGTTTTCCTTGAAAACGCGTCTCTTCAGGGAAACCTATCCCACCTCAACATACCTCTCCTTTACTTCTTCCATTATATCATCCTCCACAATGATTACCTTTTGTATCACTTGCCCCTCCTGCTAGATTGTAAACCCTCATGAACAGGGCCCTCCTAACCCTCCTGTATTGAAATTGTATTGTAACTGTAATGATTCCCTCCATTTTGTAAAGCGCTGTTGGCGCTATATAAATCCTGTATAATAATAATGCCAAAGATGTCACACCTGGTGAAGTGGAATGGCTTTGTAGGACTAAAGCAAAAGCAGATATCCTCAGATATGAACCGCCCCTACACTAAAGCATATCACCCTTGCTAGCCTAGGTGGGCAAGAGGGACACAAAGTAGTGAAGCTTTATAGCTGACTAGAATTACATTTTAGGTTCATGTAGTTAAGTGCAGTGATTCTCATTCATTTTCATGCAATTCAAGCTAGTAAAATCATAGGGCAAGTTCAGTCAGGAGGCTATCCTCCAACGCGTAGCTGCCTTACATTTACAGAACCACGGACTGCTACCAGCAACTTCAATCCACTCTGCTCAGTGTTAAAGGAGAACTATGGGGTTAAGGCTTTTCCCCATAGTTCTCCTTAGGGTAACGGGAGGACACAAACTAGCGTCCTCCCGTCACCCTAGGCTCAGTATACCGCCTGAACGTCCGTTCCGCCAGTCAGCACTGACGGATCGGCGCAAGGGGGGTGGGGGGAATCCACCTCCTCCCCTGGTGTTCGCTTACCTCCCGATCTACTGAGCCAACCTGCGACAGTCTCATTGTCACAGGTCGGCTAGAAATATGAGGTGAGTGAAAAGCACTCACCTCATAGTTCTCCTGTAATGCCGGTGCTGTCATTGTGATATCAGGTATACAAATTGAAATTGGATGGGAAATTATGTATGCCACACTGTTATTTGACACTGGCAGCATCCTGTGGAAAAATACAACACACTGAAACCAGATGTATTCAGACAGATCTGCAATGATGTTAACTCAAAATGATCTTCTGAAAGTATTTTTTTGCTTACAAATCTCCTTAACACTCTATTGTTAAATCAGTTTTATATAGACATTGTAGGAATTAGTATATTTCAGAAATACCAAAACTTCCACTTACCTTCTGTTAATGTAAACTTTATTGGTGAGCTAAGTATACAATGGATTAAATATATTATAGAAAATAAAAATAAGTTAAAACATATACACAGTCAATAAATAATATGTCTTGGTTTTTTTGAGTAAAAATTTGATCACAGAACAAGGGATAGAAATAAATGCCACCTCTCCAAGCTCCTGCAAGAATTCCCCACCTCTGGAACTCTGGGTGTCAGCCAAAGAGAGTCTGACCACCCTCAACATACTCAATGGGAAAAGCAGGAAGTTAAACACCGATAATATCTGATCGTTCAGCTTTATTGAGCCTGGCCGTGGCACACTGCAGCCCCTCTCTTATGTGCTTCACCCAATATGGGCTCAATCCCAGAGATGGCCAAAGATTGGACTCTTCAGAGGAGTACTAAGTGCTGTGATATTTTGAGGAAGCCATGCACAGCGCTCTGTTGATCCCTTCCACCAGCCATGATAAGCTTGTGTTGCACACAGAAGTGCAAAGGCCCAGTGATGTCATCACTGGGTCTAAAATAGGGTATGTACTGAAAAGAGAGAGGTTTTATTTACAAATTTCATTAGCATATCGATGAGGGGGAAAGGGTTCAACCAGGGAACACAAAAATATTAGCAGACAAAACCCCAGCCTAAATAATGCAATCAATCTCAGGGTTTTAAAAAGAGAAAACCTGAATCTCAGCATAGATGCAGACATGAAAAAACATACCTACAGTACCCTGAGAGAAGAGCTATTATATATATATCTCTCCAACTGCCCATGTCTCCTACATCACCTACGTTGCAGTGCTACAGCCTCCATCAAAGTTTTGGGCATTCAGTATTTCTTGGAGTGTTAACTTCCTGTGTCTCCTGCCGTGCACTGTGGCTCCTTCCTCCAATCCCTACATCATTATAGGATTTAGCTTTGACATAGGAGTCAGAGGTTGGAACCACACTGTAAAGCAGGAAACACAGGCACCCAATACTCCGAGCATGTCAAATATGAAAGACGTTGACGGAGACTGCAGCACTAGAACAGACTAAAGGTAGGAGACCTGGGCGTCTGAGGTTGGGTGGAATATAATGGCTCTTCTCTTGCATGCAAAATTAGGATCAATATTTTTTCTTTGTGCTCAAACATACCACAAAGCCTTGTACTTAAAGTGTATGTAGGGACCCAGCTTTCTGCAGTTGTGTCGCTATTAAATTTATTGGAGGGGTATTTATCAAAAGTGGAGCATTTGCCAAGCAGCTTCTATCTTTCATTTTCAAAGGTTAATTGAACAAACCGGAGAGAAGTTTGGTTACTATGGACAAATGCTCCAGATTCTGTATGCTCCAGTCTTGATAAATTCCTTCTGATGGAGCAAAGGTCTGGAGCAGCTGCCCACGGCAGCCAATCAGCTTCTATCTTCAGTTTGCTTAGTTGAGCTTTGTAAATGAAAGAGAGAAGTTGATTGGTTGCTCCACATTCTGTCTGCTCCAGATTTTATGAATTCCCCCCAGTACTGTGTTTTATTGCTGGACTGTATCCAGTCTGAGCATCTATTTTTTTTGTGCTCTGCAGGTCTTCCCTAAAACTGGTGGGCTGATTGATTCCACTTGTTGCTGAGAGGGGGCTCCAGTGTACAGTTTAGGAGGGTTGACCACAGGTTATGAATATGTATCTGACTTAACCAGTCCCTGAGGGGGTGATTTTGACGTATGGCTGGGGAGATGATAAATATTTTAGAGCTCATAGATTTTCCTGGCCGTTACTTATAGGACCTAATGTTGCGGCTGCTACAATTCAGCATATTTTGTCCTTTGTTTTTTTGTGCTTTCGGGTATCCTCCATCCTTAAACCATCTCTACTGATTTTTAGTATTCAGCAGAAAAATTATAAAAAGACTCTGAAACTCAAGCCTGATCATTACCAGAGGTTGGCAGTGTTGCTGGATCTGGAAACAGGGCAGGTAATCACAGAACAAGTATGAGAAGCTAAAATTACTAGTGGCTCATGTGGCGGCCATCTCTCCATATATATTTAAACTCATGAAAAAATTATATAAATTACCAGCCTCTAGAATTCTTTTTATATGCTTTTGTTTTTTTATATTACCTGATGATCCTGCCAGTAACACACTCACTGTACTGTACAACAGGAACAGCATTATCACCTTGGTCTGCTTGTTCTTGATTTGCAATTCACTCATCAGATTCTCCTTTCCTTATCTTCCATGACATGGGAGGCATGGCTGTACTCTATATTATTATTATACAGGATTTATATAGCGCCAACAGTTTGCCCAGCACTTTACAATATAGGGAAGACATTACAATCACATTACAAATCAAGACAAGATGGTAAGGAGGGCCCTGCCCCTGAGGGCTTACAATCTAAAAGGGAAGGAGAAGTGATACATAAGGAGGGATCTATAGAGGTTAACTGGGCAGGACTGATAACACTGCTTGAGAATTTCTGGCAGGATCAATGGGTAATTTTTATGTAACAACACTTATTAAACAGATATATAATAAAATGCTTTTAATGGTATATTTACCAGACCAAATGTGAGCAAATAAGAAAAAAGGTATTTCTTAAGGTTTACATGCCATTCATATTATCCTCAGTATATAGTAATAGACTGTAATTCATTAACGCAATAAAGACTTACAGGAACTGGCCAAAGATAACTTACAGTAATACATAGGTTTGTGGCCATTGCAGACACTCAGCAAATTCCAGTTCAGTATAATTCATCTACCACATATGTGGCAATTCCTGAACCTTTCCCATAGTGAGATTAACCTCCTTTATTTCCACCCACCCCCTCGCAATTCTTGTATTCTTCTGAAATACATTAATCTGAATGGAGATATTATTATTATTATTATTATACAGGATTTATATATATCAAGCCACAAATGTAACCTTTGCTTCCTAACTAGTGATTGGTAAATCGAACGTAGGTAGATTCACTCAAGATTCAGCAAATTTTGTTCAAAATTCCTTAACAATCCAAATTTATGTTTGACTTTTTATTGAAAGCAAAAACAGATGATCAGTGATTACGCAACAAAATAAGCATTAAAGTGTAAGTAGCAAACCTCCATTCTGCAGTTTTGTCTCTATTAAGGGGGAATTTATCAAAACTGGAGCAGACAGAATCTGGAGCATTTGTCCATAGCAACCAATCAGCTTCTATCTTTCATTTTTAAAGCTTAACTGAGCAAACTGAAAAGAAAAATTTGGTTACTCTGGGCAAATAATCCAGATTCTGTCTACTCCAGTTTTGTTGAATTCCTCCCATTTATCAATAAACACATTTGGCAAATATGACAACATCTCAATATCCAAGAGTGCCATTATTATGGAAGTGTAACTTATTAATTGTACATATCATCACAGTAAATTTGAGAGTTGTCGAGACAAAACATCCCAATCAAAAGCACGCATGGTATGGTTTCACCAGTAAGTCTGTGGTATATTTGGAGGATTTTCTCCCAAAAAAGTTGGACATGTTCCCCAAATAAGTAACATCGTCTCACGCCATCGTATCCATTGAACAATGCCAAAACGCGTCAGATACAGAGGGTCAAATTTATGTATAAAAACTGGACCTGCACATGCTCTTGTAATTTTGTTCCTGAATCCTAGTTGAGATAGACATTTTGTGGGTAAAAGTGAACGTTTTGACCCAAGCCAGCTCTTCATGGACACCACACAGGTCTTTCTCCCATTTGTCATTAAAACTAGGTGCCTCCTAATATGTCTCTTGTACTAACAGGGTATAAACACAAGAGACAAGGTAGTCAAGTGCCTGTGTTTGGGTTAGGACTGTCTCAAAAGATGTATGAGGCCTAGTGAGCAGCGTCAGTGGAGAGAGAGACACCAAGAAATTAGAAAGTTGAGTATTCTAACCATGCCGTGCAAGAATTATGACATTGGGGGAGCAGCTGTGAGCGCGGAGGAAGGACCCCCTCCCGCAGTGTTTGAGCTATTGTCATGCCAATACATCAAAAAGTGAGACTGGAACAATGCAGGAGGAAACGTTTGGTTTCCAAACAAGGTGACTAACAACCCAGATTTAAAGCAGCATCAAAAATTAAGTCTATACGAGAATGAGGAATTGTGTTGGTAAATTCTGGCTATTTTTGAGGGAGAAAAAAGGAATGGAAAGCTAGGCACAATCATGGGGAACATATACCACTGTATATACATTTTTTAAAATACAATACCATATAATGGGTGGGGGGGGCAGTATTTTATATGCAGCTTCATGGGCAACATTGAAAATTCACTGATGATTTGAATGACATGCTTGGGGGGATGCCTTAAAGCTATGCGGTGTTACTGAATTATGCAATTTTTTTTGACTGCCAGTGCTTATTTTACTGCCAGTGTACTTTTACAATTAACTTGTGCTTACATACAGTAGCAACACCCTAATCGGATTCATTTCAGTTTGAAAAAAGGCAGCCTTGTTATGGGTAACTTTTAGTGGTGCACCGAAATGAAAATCTCGAAACCGAAATGAAAAAAAAAGGCTGGCTGAAACCTAAAATGTTTTTTTTGCCAACGTTTTCAACATTTTAAAAACATTTTATATTTATAAACTTTTATATTTTAGTTATATTTATTTATTTTTATTAAATAGTTTCATTTTTTAGTTTACTTTTAGGAGCTTCAGGGAAATATTAGGGGTCTAAACAGACCCCTGATATTTCCCTTTTAAAATAGAGAAAAAGAGATTGATTGCTGAGTGTTTGTATCCGCTCTCCTTCCTGGATCGGCTGTCACATGAGGCTGAGTGAGCGGTGACAGCCAGACGGCCTCCTGTGACAGCTTTGAGAGTTTTCTTCGCCCCCACACTGTTCTCCTGTTCCACATTCTCAGGGGATGTTCCATTGGGTTCACAGAGGTATTTAAAGTCCTGTAGAGCAATGGTACAGACATCCCAAGCCCCTCTGAAGAAGTCTGCTTTAGATTACATTTCTCAGCTAGACACATGGTGTGTTGTCTCTGCCTGGGCTCACACTGGCAAACTTGGCCACATGGACACTTTATCTGGGATTTGCCTCAGAATTTTAAGCAAGACTCCTCTGGCACAGTGAATTTCAAAATCCGGGACCTTCTTCCTGTAAAATTCAACCAGTTTGTGCACAATATGTTACACACTGCTTATGACCAAGTGGCACTTGGCAATTTATTTCCTTGATACTCGAGGACTATACATACATCTTTGTATTTGGAGTTGGACTGTACCTCTAGGGAGTGTATTTTGTTTGCTTATATGCTTCTCTGCACAGCAGTCAGGATAAAGCTGACCATACAGATCTTCGATTAGAAATTTCCATTGCTGCCAAGAACCCTTGTTAAATTCTAGCTCAAATAGACCATCAAGCACAGACAAATGTTGATTTCGATAATTGTTCGCTAGCAATGTTAACTCACTGAATTTTGTCAATTGACGGAACAAATTTTTGTTTGTGCATGTGCAGTGTTCTTGCATCGATTTTTTTCGTACAAAAACGCCACTAATCCATCGATTTTCGCTCGAATCGAAAAACGTTTTCCAGCTTCACCCTTGGAGAAAAATCAACCGGGATTACAGTAAAAAAAATTGTTGGGGTCCCATCAACTGTTCGAAAGACCATTCGTGGAATTACCTTTAATTGTATATTTTTAGGTACACGTGATGTATTATAATGCATATTCTGCATCTCTGATATTCTGCATCTCTGATCCCCTATGATGATTACAGGGAAACATTGTCTGCATTTAGCTTTGGTAAACTATCTTTAATGCACCACTAGATACATTAATATTAGATCCACATTGTTCAAGCTAACCATTTTATGCCATCTTATGTGGAGCTACTATTTGTACCACTTCCACCGTGAGATCTGTTTGTGTTGGTGGCAGCCTTATACCAAGGTGCCTGCCAAACCTCCCCTGACTTTTATGTCTAAAAACAACATCTTCAAGAAAAATACAGCAAGTCCAGTTGCTTTGAGACTTTACAATGAGCGGGATGAATAAGAACCTTCACGGACATATTGTAACACATTTGGTGGCGAAAACCCTTAAACCTGTACGAGAATATGAACAGACAGCAAGAAAATTAGCATCCAGTGAAACATCTTCAAGAAAATTAAAGCAAGTCCAGTTGTTTTGATCTATTTTTTTTATAGATATACCATGACCTGGATGAATGAGAACCTTCACAGACACTTGAATGCTGAGTGTTTGTTTAGATTCTGTTAGTATTCAAAAACACATTTCTCCCTTTCTGTCAATTTTTGAAACTGTACTTTTTTCTGTCTCTCTCTCTTTAGGTGCCCATACACTGTACGATTCTCGTACGAGAATCGTGGGAAAGCTGTAGCTCGCGGTATACTGAGCTTAGGGTAACGGGAGGACGCTAGTTTGTGTCCTCCCGTTACCCTAAGGAGAACTATGGGGAAAAACACTGACCCCATAGTTCTTCTTTAAGAGACATGACAACTTTGAGAGGAGTCTTCTGCTCACTGAGCAGGCAGTTAGTTAATGGGGGTGATGTGGAGGGCTAAGTGAGGATGATCAAGTAGGAAGATAGGTTACTATAGCTAGAGGGAGTGGCAGGGGCTCACTGAAAAGGAAGTTGGGTGAGGATGTGAGGGTGGCAAGCCCAGAGTTGGCAGCCCCAGATATCACTGCTACTGCTAACAGCCAGGGGAACAGCAGAAAGTCCTAGACTGGTTGTGGTAATAGGAGATTCTATAATCGTCTGGATCACCTCATCCGACAGGTAAACTTATAGGTGACGGTGTCTGACTCTATGTGAGAAGTGATTTGAAAGTGAGCGTGAAATAGGACCTTATTATTATTGGAGAATGTGATGGTGCTTAGGCATCGTTACATATTAGTGTGTGTGATGGTGCTGAGGCTGAGTTACATATTGATGTGCATACTGCCAAGGTAATTATTGGTGTTTGTTACAGGCCCCCCAGTGTTAATGTAGACTCAGCTCCTTATAGAGATAGAAAAGGCTGCAGGGGCTGGGACAGTGGTAATAATCTGAGATTTTTAACTACCCTGGCACTGACTAGTGTACTGGCACTGTTGGAACAGTAAAAGGGCAGACTTTTATTGCAAGACAATTTTATGATACAGTTTATCAAAGCCCCAACTAGACATGATGCTCTGCTGGATCATTTAATCTCAAACAATGGAGAGCTTACAAATGTTCATATGAGAGAAAATCTGGGTAGCAGCGACCATACTATTTAATTTAATTTCAGTTGTAAACAACAAGCTCATACTGAAAAAATAAAATATAATTTTTCAATTCTGAGGGATGCTGTCCAAGACTTAGACAGGGAGGGAATATTGTTATATAAAAAAAAACAAAAAACACAAAACAGAAATGGCGATGCTCGGCGGGTTTTCGAACATGTCCGTAAGGTAAAAGTCGTGCAACCTTACAGTAGTAGAGGTCGCACGGCTTCCACACACCTTACGATAATCGTACGATCGCGGGATTTCCCACGATTATCGTACGATTATCGTAAGGTGTGTGGGGACCTTTATACAAAACAGTACCAGTGTAATTTTGACAGCCAGTATTTGCTCATAATAGTGGTGTTGTAGTGACAGCAGGAGAGGAGCTGGACATATAAACCTATAAACTTTGTTAAAGTTTTTTTTAGGACATCTCCCTTGTGTTCAAACTCCTGAAATGGTGAAACAGAACAAACTTTAATAAGATTAAACTCAGGCAATTGTATTTGCAGGTGGTCATAAAGAGTTAGCCTTCCAGAGTACTGCCACAATGATGAGAAGGCAATTCATGCATCAGCGGGGTCATATAATTTAGTTGAGGTTGAAAGCTGAAGTTTCATATGGTAGCTGTGATACTCAAAAGTGTTTGCACAAGTCTTCCTGTCACGGTGGAGCTTTTGGTAGTGGCTCCCAACCTGAGAGTTGTGGAATGGAGGGCCAATCTGCTGGAAAGAGTAGGGTGGTGAATTTGTCATCTCTCCATAACTGTCAGGCTAAAGGGAAAACCCCAGAAGTAGAGAACATCATTGTCTCTTAACACTGTTAAGCTGGCCATACATGGATCGAATGTTGGCTGCTTACTGCTGAAACTTGATCTGTGTTGGTCCCACCCAGCTAGACAAAAGTTGGTTTTTCAATTGGTTTTGAAGGAGCTGGTGGAAAAGTTTTAGACCAAACAATGACGACAGTCAAGTAGGTGCAGTAACTGTTCTGGTATTCTGTAAGCTGCAGTCGGTGGTTGTCAAAATGCAAGAGCTGGCAAGGTAAATTCTTTCACCCAGGTTGTTTAGCATGAATGGAGTAATCAAAAGATTTCCCATGTTCAGCAAAACAAGAAAGCAGTAAATGTGACATTTAGGGCCTGTTCACATAAGATCAGGTCCTGATCAGCAGACGTGGAGCTGCTGATGCAGTGCGTTTTTGACGTGTTTTTGATGCGTTTTCGATGCATTTTCGGTCCGGATGCTGACAGTTTTTTGTTTTTTTTTAGCCGTGGGGCTGTCAGTATGCAGATTCAGCCTCTGAGGTCACTTCGCCCTCTCGGAACATCTACTTCCCTTTGTGTATGTAAAGCTGGTGATCAGACATGTATCACATATTTGCAGGCATGTTGATGGTGCTGGCTACAGCAATCTGCAGAGAACGAGCTCGCAGGAGACGTCGTTATTGGGTGCACCCGATCTTGAGGCTTCGGGACAAGGGTCAGTTCTGGAGTTTGTATGAGGATTTGCGAGGTCACCCGGATACATTTTTTTCCTTTACTCGTATGTCCATGGCAAGGTAATGGGCATGTTCCAAATGTTTGCAGTTCATGTCGTTACCTCTACCCCAACATGTCTGTCTATCGTTGATAACATCATAATAAGTGGAGCAAGAATACAATTTTTTTTCCTTAGCTGCATTGCGTTGCGTTTCCGTTCCGTTTTCGTTGCGTTTTGTGCGCGTCCGTGCGTTTCCGGACCGGACAAAATGTGACATGCAGTATTTTTTCTGTCGTAAGCTGAACAGACTGTGCACGTGAGAACTGTAGCCTAATAAAAAACACATAGGGATACATTGGGATGCATTTTGAGTGCAGCAGCGTACGGATCCGGTCAGCACACAAAACGGACGTCGTGTGAACAGGCCCTTACTGCACGTGCATCTTTCTGTTGCACATGTTTTAATTTACAGTGATTGATTCACCTGCAGCAAATGTTTGGTGAATGTCACAATTACTGCTTTATACATATACAACTTAAACAGCAACAGCAGAAGAACATTTTACTTTTAGAAGAGGATAAGGTAACTGGTTTACAGAACACTGATCCATAGATATTTAAAGTAATCTGTGGTAGGAATACTAATTACTGTAATATTCATATGTGTTGTCTATGCCTATGATCTTTATAAAATGTTCTCATGTCTTACAAGCTGAATTTGACTTTTTAATAAGATGCCTTCCCAGTACATCGTGTCAAAATAGGTCACAAATAACCATCCCGTCTGAGAAAAGCAAGTGACACTATGTACTGAACAGAATTAAAACAATATTGTTTCAAAGTGTAACTTACACTGAGCAAGATCCTT
Source organism: Nanorana parkeri (assembly GCF_000935625.1). Taxonomy (NCBI): domain Eukaryota; kingdom Metazoa; phylum Chordata; class Amphibia; order Anura; family Dicroglossidae; genus Nanorana; species Nanorana parkeri. The sequence goes on along the minus strand of NW_017307024.1, from coordinate 720,435 downwards.
CATCCTAAAGGCTCCCCCTGCTTTGTGTTTTCCTAACTGAAAGTAGTTAAAGAAATGTGTTACAAATTATACTCGATTGCCAGTACAAAGCTGACTAAATAGTTGGGTCCCCCATAGGGGGAACCATTTGGAACAAAAGTAGCCACCCCTCCAGAAGGAAGAACATTGTTCAGAGATGTGAGGATCTACAGAGTGATGCACAAATAAGATACATTTTTGTTCATAGTTAAGGTACTTGAATGCATTTTTAAGATTTAACTCCTGATTTCAGCATCACTTTAACTGGCATTTCAACTGGCCCTAGCATGTCTGTGAAGGTTCTCATTCATCCAGGTCATGGAGTTTAGCGACACTTCTGTATTTCACAGCAACTGTATGTTTGGGTGTCCAGTAGTTGACGGAAGGGGTTCAGGTCTCAGTGGTGACAGTCAGGACTATTTGTAAGGGCATATGAAAAGGTGGATTTTCAGGTAATATATCTTCAGGTATATATTTAAGGTAAAAATAAACAGCGTATTAAAATTTTAGGTGGACGTTGTTAGGCTGGGTTCAAACCTAGGCGTATCGAATTCGCGGTAAAAAAACCGCGCAACAAATGCGCGCTTCCGAGGGCTACCTGGCTGTATCCCAATGGATACGCGCAGCAAATACGCCCCAAAGAAGCTCCTGTACTTCTTTGGGCGTAGGGCGTTTTGCAGCGCGTTCCTATGCACTGTAAAACGTCCAGGTGGGAACCATGCCCGTAGGCAATGATTGGGTTTCACATGTTGAGCGTTTTACAGAGCGTAGGAATGCACTGTAAAACGCCCAGGTGTGAACCAGGCCTTACTATTGGATTGGAATTCAGTGAGGAAAGATTTATCTGTAGGCACAGGAGGAAGGCCCCTTTCACATGGGCAGCCTGACCATATCCACCTGTCTGTTTTTCAGGTGGGTCTGATTGGAAGCCAATGTTAATCTATATGCAGCTGGATGTAGATGGACATGCGTCTGTTTACATTCAGAAAAGAAAAGAAAAAAACAGAGAGAACAAAGTTCTGTTTTGGCAGAGCTAATCATGGCAAATCAGATGTGAGAAGACACATGTATGCTCACATTCCACTTGCCATAGACCTAACATAGGTCTATGGCAGTTCTATTTTAACTCCATCACAAGATAGAGGAAAAAACTGAACGGACACGGATGTCATAAGAGTTCAGATCCAGCAGCGAATCCTGGGGATTCAGCCAAAAATAGCCTAAAACCACATCCTATCCTAACATTTGATTAGAAAAGAAAATACTTTAACAACTTCTGATTTTGTACCATTTACACAACAGACACAGCTTTATACTTTGTGTGAAAAATCCCTAACATTAATATGGGAAAGTGTAGGGAAAGGGCTCTTGGGAGATGTAGTTCTGGAGATTTACCTATGTCAATAGAAAATGAGCTCCAAGCAGCTTCCCTTGCAAGAATTTTACAAGCCTGGAGATAATGTCACAGGGAGTTAAAAAAATTGTTTCTCACTAGAGGAACAAGGTAAAAGAAATACAAGGACATGAATGGGACGGTAAAGGTTAAATTCTGGGTATTGTTTATATTTCAAACTTTCTGCAATGATCTATTGCTGACATGGTCCAACACTCTGCTACAGTTATTACATAAACAGCAACAGATGACTCCGTGATGTCCCTAGGGTAACCCCCATCCTTTGGAATTTTCTCTGCATTATTTTAATTAGACTCGCACCAAATTGTTTGGGCTGGGCTGTGTTCTCCTCCAGTGTCATTTCTGTACTTGTTTTCTTCTGCAAGTTTCTAATTCGTACATTGTTTATATGCACATCACTGCGTATGTTGCCAATTTACAAAAAAAGGCTAGTAATAAAAATAATCATAATAATAATTAAAATGTTTGTATCTAAGAAATGTGAAACAGATAAGGGATTTCCCTAACATTGGAGCAATATCCTCTCACTTCCTGTTGTGGCTATCAGACAGGAAGTAAAGGGAAATCTTCCCTGTGTGACAGTTGGCATTGGAATCCTTGTACCTGCATGAATTTTTTTTACTATGAACTCATTGGTGCATGCTCTTTTGGTTTTGGTAGGACAAGTTCTGAATGTTCGCACCAGGAGCAGAGCAAGAGGGGTCTCCTATCCATAGTGGCTTTGGAAGGTTGTCCTACAGACATAGCTGCATTTATTTAGTGGTCGGTGAGTGAGGTTACATATGTGGCCTGCATATATAAAGGTGTGAAGAGAGGAGTTTGAGCTGGTAAGTGTGGAGGGTTGCAGTGTCTCTGTGAAGGAGGAGTTGTTGCTGGTACTTTATTTCATCAGCCACATTTTTGAGAAGTGGGTGATGGTGTTCTCCATAAACTGTAAGTTGGCTGGTTTAGCCTTTATGTTCAAACTGATATGTATTTTCGGCCGGCGCCCCCCCTTCACTTTTCGCCCGGGGCCCGCGCCCCTGCTGCACCCCCGGTTGTTACGCCACTGATCCTGATCATAAGAGCCTTTAGTCAAACCAGGTAGGGTTATAAAAAGAGACGGTCGTTCCCAGACAAGAGAAGACCTGTGTCCTTTGATATTTTATACTTCATGTTACAAGAGTTGAATTCTATTCTAGTCATCATACGCTTGCAGTTTTTGGGGTGATACGGACTAGTGAACTAGTTAGTCCCAACAAAAAAAGTTGCCCTGGGGGTTAGCAGAGAAATTAGTTATTTTACAATTGTAATTCGGCTGTCATATGGATCAGGCAACTGGCAGCTTCGGGATCAGAAGGGTCTGTGGCTTGCCTGGTCCAGGCAGTATAATCGTGGTTGATTATACAAGATGACAAGAATATAGTGAATGTAATTTACGGGATGTTGTAGGAAGTAAAAAATACATTAGAATACAGATGATGATGATGGCTGATCTCTTTACATGTGTTATATGATTTACAATCTATTCTACTAACCATTTTTGTGGTCAGCAGCATACACCTAATGCCACTACCTCAGATGGTGGGTCACAAACCAGTGCTGTGATATCATTATACACCATACGAATTGTGGATTAATGGTCAAACAGCCTCCAAAACTCTACTTTCAAGAGTCCATTGCCTTGAAAAAAAGGATGCCCTCTACCTGCACAGTGCAATAACCCATAGCAATCAATATATAAAGCTACCTAGTCTAAAGCCAATTGGTTGCTATTAGTTTCTGCAGTTTATACAACTTTAATAAATAAATCTGAAACAGTGGTTGTATGAGGATTTGAACTCACAATCATTTTATCTTTGAGGTTAGCAGCATATACACAACACCACCACCTCAGATAGAGGTGTGTTGTTTAAAACCAGAGCTGTGATATTAATGCTTGCCATGTAATTAGTGGATTAATGGTCAAACATTGTGTTATATTGCTGCCATCAGACCTAGAGCAGCGTCCCACTTGGCCTCCTAAAGGCTCTTCCCTTCTTAAACCTTTTTTTCAAGAGTCCATTGCCTTGAACCACAGGGCATCTTGACTGCTGCTTCCACAGTGCAATAACACATAGCAATCCATATAGAAGGCTACCTAGTCAGAAAGCCAATTGGTTGCTATTGGTTTCTGCAGTTTCTACAATTGTAGTCAATAAATATGAAAAGGTGGTTGCACATGGATTAGAACTCACAACCATTTTGTTTTTGTGGTCAACAGCATACACACAGCACTACTGCCATATTGGCAAAGTTTGTATCATATTGTTTTTGTGGGGAGGATTTTTCCTAACAAGGTCAGTACTCTGTGCTGTGCATAAAGTAATCTTGATGTCTGCACTCTGCATGCTGGGGATGCTGCTGCCAGGGTGGTATTTAATGTACAGCTCAGAGTTCAGCAGTCAAGAGTATGTAATGCACAACAAAGCCTACAGAGTACAATGGTCAGGATTTTATATTGTATAGACCAGCATACATAGTGTAGTGGTCAGGAGTATGCATTGTGCAGCACAGCATAAAGACTGGAGCAGTCAGGATTGTGTATTGTATAGTGTATGTAACATATTCTTGACTTCCATACTCTGTACGCCGTGCTGTGTTGTTCATATCCCTTCTTGTTGTATGTTAAATACTTATGGCTGCTGGACTGTACATTACATTCCACAGACCACTGCTCTCTGTACACTGATCTGCACATGAAATGCTCCTTACCACTGCACTCTGTACATTATATTCTAATGACCACTGCAATCTATATAGTAATTGCATACTCCTTATCAAAGTTTTCATTATCTCAACAGTTGCTGGTTGCTAAGTAGTTGCTGACTATTTTAATGAAGTTATTCTTTGAGGTAGGCTCAGGCAAAGTGTTATTTCTCTATCTATATTGTGCAGAAAAGCATATGTAATAAGACTGTCAGTTTAAAAAAAATGTTGTGCTGAGATTGTCTGTGAGATTCTCGCTTGTGGTTATAAGAACTGTGGCCTATGTGCACTGTGTGTGTTCTGGAACGCACTGCGTTGCGTTTTGCCACGTTTTTTCCGTGTTTTTGATGCGTTCTTGATGAGTTAAATGTTTTGCCCTCCTGCCTACTGTGGCTCCTACTACCCATTTGTTGTGCTGCATGTGAGTCAGTGTTGTATACAGTCACCAGCATTGGAAGACATTTATGTGACAAAAGAGGGAGGGGGGACCTCTGCAAGGTCTACAGATAGCCAGGAAAAGAGCAGCACAATAAGAGACAATATTAGTGTAAGGACTTACCTTAAATGATGCCTCTTGATCCGATCATCTTCTTTCCAGTCATTTTCAGGTGTCCCTCCAGCTCTGGTACCTGTCTCTGATCCAGCGCTGACTCCTGTCTCTTCCTGTCCCGAGATGTCTGTGCGGGTGCATGCTGCCTGCATTGACTTACCTTGTGTCTCTCCTCTTCTCCCATCCAAAGACCTGCTGCTGCGCATGCTCCCGCCTCATGATCCTTTGTGGCTGCCCGAGAATTCTCAGATCTTCGGACGGGAGACACAGGTAAGTTTTAACCCTTTTGTTAACTTTTTTAAAAATGTTTTTGCATATATCTATTGCTTGCTAGCAGTAGCTATATGCAAGAAATGCGAGGCTTTAATAATCCTTAAAAGTAGAAAATCTAAGATACATGTTAAAATGAGGGCAGAAAAATACACAGCAGCCAGGGCAATATAGAAATATAGATTGCTGCAGACTGGAGTGCTGCTTATTTTAGGTCCCATTTACGCTTTTCCAGTCATCTGGGAAAAAGGAAATGCAATTGTTTGATCTAAAAAAAAATGAAGCACGTTAGGTCAGCAACGCCTAGCGGCTCCACGCTTCTGCATATGTTTACATAAACCTAAATATATGCCTAGAGTGGAGCCAACAAATATCATCTTTGTTTTTATCTTTTACAACCGAAAAATGAGTGTGGTCGTAAATGTTCTTGCGATCTGAAGACTGTTGGAATGCTGGGATGCTAAGCAAGCCAGCACTCTCACTCCCACAGCTGGAACTTCACTGTGAAAAATAAACCTTTCACCTTCTGGTTAAGCTAAAGTAAACCACTTAAGAGGCAGATATACTAATATAGTAAACAACATACAAATCATTGTGTTGTGCAGAGGTAACCAGCATTCATAAAGCATCCTTATCATTTGTTCCCATATTTTTCAAATAGTATATGTTTTATTTATTGCCAGCATAGCCCACACCATTTTAAAATGACATTTTTCATCACTAATTAAAGTAGGTTAAGTGCTTGTTTTGGTCTAAGGTCTCAAATTAAAAAAATATCCTCACCCGATCATTGATCCTGCGTGTCTGCTAGACCAGTCCCTGCTGCCTTTTCTTACCTGGCATCCATTGGTCTAAGCCCCACTGCAAGGTCCTAAATGTGAGGACACTGAGGCATATACCACAGCTGGAGTGGAGAGGGGATGGGAGAGCTGAGCGGACATTGCCACTGAACCAAGAATCAGAGGAGTGTATTTGTTTTATTTTAGACCCTAGGCCAAAATGAGCACTTAACCCTTGCAGTGCTGGGGTAGCCCCACTGCAAGTGTTAATTTGTTTTAAATGCCCAGAGTTTTTCTTTGAGGTCCCAGTCACACTAGATCCATTGCGTTGCATTGGCATCCATTTAATGAACGGATGGTAACGAAAGGGCACGAATAATGTACAGGTGTGAACAGTTGACACAATTGCGTTGCGTTGCAGTGTGCTTGAAAAAAGTAGAGCATGCTCTACATTTTCAATGCGACGCATAAAAAATGCATGGTAGCACATGTAAACACAATGCAAGTAAGGAGAAGGCAATACTGTGAAGTTATGTCCACTCAGGGCATGTTACTTCACATAAAAATGGCCCAAAAAATAAAAAATAAACATTGTAATTGCAAGTCAACAGAACCTCCACTGACCTGCGATTAACTTACGTTTGCGGTGTGGATGGGCCCCAAAAGAATTCTCAGTAATTGAACTTTTAGACCCACCCAGGATTCTCACTGAGCAACATAAAACAAAAGCATTTTTTTCAGCGCTGAGTTGAGCTACATTGAGCTACAGTGCACATTTTGTCGCAGTCTATCAAAGTCTGTTGGGAGCAAATCACACAAAATCAGCTGGAAAAATAGTTCATGTTCAAGTTACAAGCTACAGGCGACATTGAGCTGTGAGATGTGAAGAGCTCTATTGAAATGCATTAGACGAGCTACATTGAGCAACACTGAGCGATTTTTTTTTGTGTGATATTTGAGCAATTTTTGAGTGGAAATTGCGCTACAAATCGCTCAGTGTGAATGTGGGCTTAAGGGCCGGTGCACACCTGGGCGACACCACACTGCACGGCAATCGTGCACGATTCCGCGGGGATTGCCGCGCGGTCAGGAGTAGCCTAAGTGTGCACCGATCCTGCTGTGGGTGCCATTATTCTCTAATTGCACCCCAGTCGCGCCGGGTCGATCGTGCGGTTTCCCGCCGCGATTCTGCCTGTGCTTCCGAACACGATTGCGGCTAAAACAGCCGCGCATTGTGTATCGCAGAAAAAAGGTACACTTTTTTCTGCGATTTCCGCGCGGATGTCATCGCATTGAAATCAATGGGGCCGCGCAGCAATCGCCGCCTGCATTGTGCAGGACCGTGCGATCTGGGATCGCGTAGATCTGCACAGGGCCGAAGGTGTTCAAGGGATCCCTTGAACATTTTACAGGAGGAAGAGCAGGGTGAGTAGATCAGTGCACTTGCTCATATCAGTAGTTTTCTTATTGTGGATCCAGTGCAAGTAATATGAGTGAACTTGTCTGTGCAACATTATTAATGGGTGCAGTAACTGCACATATCCTTTCTTTCAGAATTTAGGGGGAAATATTTCTACCAGTTGCTAGTAGATATGTTTTATGGTTTTGGGGGCTATTATTGTGTGTGAATTTTTTCCTTTTTTCTTTTCTTATATAAGGGAACGTGGCTTGACTGCTTTAGCTCTTTGTGTACCTTCATCAGGATGAGCCGTAGAGGTCAGAAGCAAATTTCAGGAGAGTAGGATGGTTAGAGGGTTGATGAGTTGATGAGTGCGTTTGTCATTTGTTTTGCTTCACTGATTTTGTGCAGTGACACACTGGGGGTCTCAGCTGCCGTTGTGAAGTGCATGGTCCCTTGTGTGTCCCTGTGCCTTTAAGGAGGTACGGCTGCCTCCTGGCGAACCTGCACCTAATTTGATCTTTTGCTACATGTGCTCCAAGGTGGAGACTCTCATAGGTTAGGACCACACTACACAGAGGAGCCTTGAGGAGGCAGTGCGGCTTTCACATATTCTACAGAAGACGGGTATCTAAGACCTCTGTTTTTAGCCTTAGCGGTTAGACAGGTTTTTTTGCATGCTGGCTGGTGAGTGCGCTGGGAGACTATTTGCTGTTGTACTGTATAAAGCCCTTCCATGTGCACCTTGCTTTAAAGCTGGTTATGAGTTGATGAGTGTGTTTGCCATTTGTTTTGCTTGACCAATTTGTAATGGTATCCCTAGTACACTGGACCTGTTACTTTGCCTTTCTTGTGACTGTGAGCTGTGCTAAAAGCTGCAATTCCTTTTTTCACATCAGAATAAAGGGTTTAGATAGCCCCCTATTGATGTTGACCATCAATACCTTAACTGCAAAGCTCTTCTCAACCCAATATTTCAGATGCTCAAAACAATACTATGATGATTCACTCAGATGAAGTTAAATGCTTGTTTTAGTCATGATCTCGAGTATTTGTTTTTTCTTCAGTGTCCATGTTTCAAACATTGATATAAAGGGGTATGAAGTGCTGGATCTCTTGGATAAAATAAGAATCCAGATATGGGTATCTTGTCTGAAAGACAGTTACTGGCTTTGCAACTCTAAATAAACAGGGGCCATAAACATGTCCCTTGTCCAAAAAAGTCAAAGTCATCAGGGGGAAAGCACCAGACTGGTCATTTGTTTCATGGAAATACTTCTTATGTACTCTCCCATTTGGGTAAAACCATTCTCCCTTTTGGACAAGATCACTTCAGGGGTTCCAAGGGGCTATGAAAGACACTGTACAAAACTTTGCTAGATCGTACGATTTTCGTAAAGTTGCTGGCATTTCCGTCCGTCAAAAGTCGTACGATCTACACTGCACGAAAATACGGCAAATCATTTACTGCATTTCGTCCAGGTGCTTTTCGTTAATTACGGCTAAATTGATCTTGCAATCAAACGACAGGATGGGGCTGCCGTACGAAAATCGTACGACTATTCGATCATCGGACGAAGAGTTTCGTCCGATAATAGTAAGGTGTATGGGCACCTTTTATTTAATGATTTCTTGATTGCGAACAGGTGTGGCAGTAATCAGGCCTGGTTGTGGCTAGAGAAATTGAACTCAGGTGTGATAAACCAGAGTTAAATTATATTTTAACAGGGGGGGGGGGAGCAAACACTTTTTCACACAGGGCCATGTGGGTTTGTATTTTTTTTCCCCTTAATAATAAAACGCTTCCTTTAAAAACTGCATGTTGTGTTTACTTGTGTTATCTTTGACTAATATTTAAATTTGTTTGATGATCTGAAACATTAAAGTGTGACAAACGTGCAAAACAATGAAAAATCAGGAAGGGGGCCAACACTTTTTCACACAACTGTATATATCTGCAATATATACAATTTTAGTTCTTTGGTATGCCTTAAAAACCCTGGGTGGCTCACCCATCTCACCTGCTACCTAATATGTTTCCAAACAGACCTCAGATGCAGGGCACCCATCACTCTGGGCAGTGTTTACACTCCTTGATATGAAAATGTGTCGAATTTGTACTTTAAAGAGACCCTGTCCCCAACTTAAACATTTGCAGGTAAAAGTACATAAAACATAAGTATTTTAAATGCTTGAATGCAATGATTTTCCTTTCCATCTTACGATTCTATTGTGTTTTCCTTGCTTATGATACTTGGCTTCCTTGTCTGGTCTCAATATGTGATGACTTTTGAAGAGGAAAATGCAGCAGATTATATGTTGCTTTTAACTCTGCAAATATACACAGCTCACTCTTTGCTGTTCTAGCGCTTCATTTTAAACTAAAACAGTAACCATTGCTTTGTCAAACCTGGGCTTAGATCTCCAATAAAGAGAGCACACCTTAGTTCATCTCCTTGTTGTTCTGGTCCCATTGACAATTTGTACATCACTGCATGTTGCATGGGAAAAATGCTATGTGACCCAGTTTGCTACAACATCTGATGGAATGAGATTTTTGATTCCCAGCTGCTTGTTGCCACATTATCATGAAAGTTGACAAGGATATGACATACATTTCCTCTTTAAGAACCGTGTAAAAGTATGCCCATTGCTATTTGATTTCATTATTCAGATTTCCACAATCACACTTAAAACACAATTGTACCTTTGGTACAAGTTGTCCTTTAAGTCATGCTTCCCCTCATCCCAAGTGCAGCCCACCCGATCTGGCCTTTATCTTTGTCACCGATCTAGCAAACTTAACTGTGCAGCCCTACCTGAAGCTGCATAGCCTTCTTCTGAAAGCATCCCCCCTGGCTCCTCCTCATCTTTTGAACAAGCTATTCAGTTTTTTGAATGGCCATATACATGGCAGCCACCAGTGATCGTGCAGAGTAGGACTCTGACCATAGGACTAAATAAGGATGAAAAACACTTGGATGGCATGCTTTTGGAACAAAAGTGGTGCGGCTTTTGGAAGACAATAATGATGGAGAAGGAGAAGAGTGTTCCTGAAGATCTAATTTTTAATAAAAACATGCAATGCCAGTGTGTAGCTTATAAAGTTTTATTAAATAGGAATATAAACTCAAGGGAGAAGGAGAGGAACATAATTTTGTCTATTCAAAAACATTCACATGACCCCATTAATATGCATTGGCTTGAACTGAAATGAATGCAGAAACCAACAACTAATATGGGGCATGGAGGACTCCAGTTTCAAGGAACATACAAAAATAATTGAAATGCATAACACTGCATACAAGTGCTTAAGAAAAAAACCACATGAATACTTTGGTTACATGCAGTTCACCCAATCTGCTGTAGCAATCCTGTTCACCTATAGAACATGTGAAGATAATACATTACTGTATCATTAAGGGTTGGAGTGGTTGCAGTTGATGACAACCCTAAAGGTGCCCATAGACCTTACGACCATCGCAAGACTTTTGTCTTGCGATGGTCGTATGCTTATTGAAAGCTCGTACGATCTGCCCACCTTGGACGGGCAGATCGTACTTGCGATCATCGAAAGCCCGCCCCGCTGAGGGGCGGGCTTCCGATGACCGCAATGATACAGTAACCCTTAATGATGCCCGTTCTGGGCAGTGTGCGTGTGCGCACACCGGCCCATTCCGCAGCTATCTGACAAGCAGGCTAGAAACCCGCCGACAATCGTACGATTCTCGGCGGGTTTTGGAGCATGTTGGTTCGACAAAAGACGTACAGTAGAAACGGTTGCACGTCTTCGTTCACACTGCTCGATTCTCGTACGATCGCGGGATTTCGCCCGATTCTCATACGAGAATCGAGCAGTGTATGGGCACCTTTATCCTCTGCAAAGTCTACAGTGTAGGAAAGTCGACATCAGATGCAGGAGGAGTCTTTGGGATCTTTGTGTTGTTAGTCACAGCTCAGAGAAAGATCATCAGGGGTTGCACCCACCACATTTTGCTATGGGGCCCTGTAGCGCAGCCTCCCATCTCTCACGCTACCAGAAGCTGCATACAGCGTGTGTCGGTTACTATTTGAACCGGCGTGTGCTGTATGCAGCGTCTTACAGACTGCGCTATTAGCAAATGCAAAATGCGGAGCCAGCTTCCCTGTTACGTCAATAGTGCAGCCTGTTAGAAGCTGCATACAGCGCACGTCGGTTTAAATAGTAACCGGCACACGCTGTATGCAGCTTCTGACAACGCGGGAGACTGCGCTCATCGGTGGATCCAGGGATCAGGTAAGCATATAAAAAAAAATCCCCAGATCTATTTTTAAAAATTTGGTCACCTTACTGTAGATACGCCCCTGGTGAGAAAGAACATTTTTGCAACAAAAAAAATGTAAGGTGTGTGTGTATATCGAAAAGATATACACGAATTGCAGTGTCCATAATCCATGAATAATGTACTGAATAACATGTCAGCACTATATAAATATGGAAAATATATCCTTAACAAATCCATGTATCTGCAACAGGCCAGGCAGAATATTCCATATGGATCTTTTTGTGTGTTCATTAGTGTTGCTAAGAATAGCCAAGTTTTATAGAGGAAAAAAAACTACCTTTGACATTGCAGCTCATGTGTTCTGACCCAGAATGAATAATTAAGTGCACATATGAGAACATTAAAAAAAAAGAATGTTTGCCAAAGACGTTGTTTTACATAACAGACTTTCTGCACTCTTTCTGCTGTTTGTTTGAACTTCTGCTTAGATACAGCTGGAAATCATATAAACCCCCTCTAATGACTTTGGGTCCTTTCCCACCATTAGACTTTAATGTGGGAACACTGGTCGTGTCAATGACAGCAAGCAGAGAGCTATCTTCAGCTGATAAGAGTTTGTAAACTAAGTTTAACTTTTTTTTAAAACTTTTTTTAACCACCCACTAACAACGTGAAGTATTCCAGTATAGTGTACTTCAAATAATGCAGCACCAAGAGCAATTATATTGTGCAACCTATTGTCTGACCATAAACAATGCTGTTAACATAGTTTACATAGTATTTGAGGTTAAATAAAGACATGTCCATCAAGTCCAACCTATTTAACACCTCTCTCTGGGCAGGTTATTAATAAGGATGGGCTCGGGCATGTTCGCAGCTCCACTTGCCGACCCTGCCAGGAAGCTGACAGCGCGCAGTGCCAATCACAAGTACTGAGACATGTTCCCGGTCCGCAGCTGCAGAGATCGGTAAATGTCTCAGTGCCTGTGAATGGCGATGCGCGCTGTCAGCTTCCTGGCGAGCTCGGCACGTGGAGCTGCGAACACGCCCAAGCCCATCCTTAGTTATTACCACCTCCTAGCTCTAATTATGCAAATGCAATGAACACCTGGTTGCAAGTAACAGATTATGTGGATTGGAGCAACATTCACCATATTTATTCCCAGAGAATTTTCGTACAAGTCATTCTGAATTGAGAAAGCTGGTTGGATGATCAGTGAAACATCTTCATGAAAAATACAGCAATTCCAGTTGCCTTGCCTTTTTTTTTTTTTTACAGATATACCATGACCTGGATGAATGAGAACCTTCACGGACATGCTAGGGCCAGTTGAGATGTCAGTTAAAGTGATGCTGAACTCAGGAGTTCATTCTTAAAAATGTATTCAAGTACCCAAACTATTAACAAAAATGTATCTTATTGTGTATTACTCGACTGTAGATCCTGAAATCATCTCTGAATTGGTGCTGACACTGTCCTTCCTTCTGGAGGGGGGCTACTTTTGTTCCCCATGGTCCCTGTGTGTGTTGTAAAGTAGCCACTGCTTCAAAATCGCTCCCATGATAAACTATAACGTCAATACAAATTAGTAAACTAAACGTGAGATTGTAGTCCATCACGGGACTGAGCTTGGAGCGGTGGCTACTTTACAACACACACAGGGGCCATGGGGAACAAAAGTAGCCACCCTCCAGAAGGAAGGACAGTGTCATCATGAATTCAAAGATGATTTGAGGATCCCATGCACAAAAGCATGCAAAAAAACACTTCAAAATCATCTGAAAATGCTCATTCTCAAGTGTGAATGGAGGCTAAGAGATTGTTGGGGTGGTTAGCACAAATGGTGAGCACTTAAGGAACAGTCTTGAAGCCGTTTTAAACATAAACAGGACAGTCTTTTATTTCATTCAGCAACAGAAAACAACGCTTCAACGATAATACAAGGTCTGCTTGTATTGACCATCTCACCACTCCAGGTTGCTGCACATACTCCTTGTGTCCCAGTCCCTGGACATTAGGGTATTTCTTAACAGAGCCACAGGCCACCTCTCATGGCACTCTTAAACACATCCCTCATGTGTCAATGGCTCTCAGTCTCCTTGGCTGTCTTCAAGGTGCCTCCAGCACACACAGCCACCTGGCTCCCCTCTGACATCCTCATGACTCTTGAACACCTCTGTTCCTCTTCCCAGCTGTAGCCCAGAACACTAGCCAGCACCCTTCCCATAAGTGTTGTGCACAGGTGTGCAATTAGGTGCTGGCCACTATTAAACAATGGACCCAGGAATGGAGATTTCATCCCTCCCAATTCTCTCAGAAATCTCCCAGTTCCAGAATCCCATGCCAAATCTAGGTTTTCTAGGGAGAGAACTGCAAAGCCAGTTCTTTCCCAGCAAAATAGTTTGTTTCCAGGAACTGGTCAGCCCCTCTGGCTGAGAGTCCTGGGTGCTTTGAAATGTTGTTACTGGGGAGAAATTCCCCAGTGTATGCATACATCTGTAACCTCCCAATTAGTTTGTGGCCAAGAAGGACTGACATATTAAAAGCAAAGTCCTCTAGATGACCTATGTTTTAAAGGAGAGCCATTATCAGTTTTCAGAATCAGTGTGGTACCTAGCAAAGGGAAAACACTTTTTTTTTTAGAACAGGAACTGCTGAGGCTTAGAAAGTTGATTTGATAATTTTGACATATGAGTAAAAGAAATAATAATTTAATGGCGCAAATATTTCCCTGTTCAAAAAGTAGTCCTTTCATATAAACAAGTTTTGACCATTGTGTGCTAAGGGTAACCACAGTTTTTGTAGAGTTGGTTAACAGTTCGGATCCCCCTTACAAATGAGTGAGTTGAAAACCTGTGGAAGACTCATGTGTATTTAGAGATCACTTTTCGCCCGGGGCCCGCGCCCCTGCTGCACCCCCGGTTGTTACGCCACTGCATCTGCTCCGACCCAGAACACAGCTGTGTTCTACAGCAGCCAGTCAACAGAGGTAAAGCACGTCAAAAATCTCTGCCAATCTGCTCTCCTTCTCCCCTATTTAGGAGTTCCTCACTTGTTGCTCTTGGTGCGAGCAACAAGTCTTATGCCTTGTTCCGTACCCCCTTCTGTCGCTGACTAACCCTGGGATCTTATTCCCTGTGCTTGCTATTGGATCCCTGCGCCTTTGGCTTCCCTGTACCAGCTAGTATCCCTTTTTGGGCGTTATGCCCTGCTTTTGCTCCTTAATTGCCTTCACCTGTGCGCCTCTCCATACTGCCTTCTTTGCCTTACTTCTACTGTGTTTTCCCTCTACAGTCTTTGTCTGTTTGCTGCCTCCTATTTACTGCTTGTTGTACTTCTACTCCGTCACTTACCTTCCAGTGTATCTTCCTTTGCTTTGCTGTCACCCCTTTATTTCTGTGCTCCTCTCTAACCTGGTGGCTGTGTTGGATTCATCCTTGTCTGCACACCCCCTGTGTGCATACATCCCTTTTGTGCTTCTTTGTGTACTTTTCTCTCTGTTATCCTGCTTCTTTGTATGCATGTGCAACGCACATCTCGTTTACTTTTGTACGTTGCACCTTCCTGCTCCTAGGTGTGCCTCTAAGCCGCTTACCCTTCCCTAGTGTCCTTGCTTATCTATTCTCTTCAGTATACTCTGCTGTTCTGCTGTGCGTTTGCACTTTTGCTTGAGACTTTCTCTCTCTCTCCCTCTTCCTGTCTTCCTCCTCTTGGTTACAAGTTACTTCCCTACCTGTTTGTATCCAGTTCCCCGCTGCATGAACTAGTCCCTTGCGTCTGTGTGGGTGCGCTAGAGGGCCGCAACCTGGAAGGTGTCCAGCAGCCAATCATCCTCACCACTAGAGGCTCTGTCGAATACCTGGCCCTTCTTAGATTCTGCGCCTCTAGTGCGTCCTCAGAACGCACAGATCATTCGTTCCTCTCTCCCTGTGACCTACATCCCCGATATCCCGCCTCTTTGTGACTCCTACCAACTCCGCAAACACAGGAGCTCATGTGCCCTGGTCCCTAGACCGTGACAGTATCTGAACCCAAAACTTCCTCTCATAAAAAACACAATACACTAGACATGTAAGATGCCAAAAAATGTGTTAAGTTTTGTTATTTCGTTTTTCGGGTCTGAAAGTCAATTTGTTTCGGCATTCGGATTTGGGTGAATCCGAATTTCATAAATTTTGGATTAAATGATCACTACCAACTATAATTATTTGCAGAAAAGTTTAATTACATGTGTACTTCGTTTCTTTTTCATTTTTCCCTGTCAATTCATACCAGAGCCTTTAGGTCAAGTAGGAATTTTAAGGGGAAGCCCTAATGCCAAAATAGGAGAAATAAAATGGGGTCCCCCCTAAAATCCCATACCAGATCCTTAATCCGGGCAGCAGCAGCCTGGCAGGGCATGAAAGGGGGGGTAAATAAGTTTAATTCCTGGAGGCGGTCTTCATAACTCAGGCTTTCTATCCTTTAAATTAACTTTGTAGCTGTGTATTAAAAGTTGCATTTTGTGGGGAATAATAGTCAATTGTTTTCATAAAATATGTAGCTGCATCTTCTAAATAACTGACAATTTATTTCTCATATCAGTATGATAAAAATCTTTTTTGAAGACTATTGAGGCCTGTATCTTCAAGTGGAGTTTGCTGCCACCTGCTGTTTAATTTAAAGCGTTACTCAACCCTAGAACAAAAATTCAAATGATATGAACCCGGCACACACTTGTTTCCTTGTTGGCCTTTCAGACATGATGTGGGGCTTATTATAACATTTTATTAGAGACTATGGGATGGGAAATTGGTGCTTGGGTGCAATACTTTATCGAATGTGGTGCTTGGTGCACTATAAACTGTTGTACAATTGCTTTTTATAAAAAAAAATAATAATAATAATTAAACATTTTGAAACAAAGTATTAAAAAAAAGGAAAAAAAAAAACGGAAAACACCTGCAACATGGAAGGGGGAACAGCAATGAGGCAGCAAAAGAACCTGCTCTTGAAAAAAAAAGTCAAAATAATAAAAGAAAATGTAAAAAAAAAAAATGGGAACACCGGTGACGCAGGAGAAACACCAGTGACGCCACTTACACATGATACAAAAAAGACATCGAATATACAGCATAGAAAATACTACATACAGTACAGAGTACTGTTTATAGCATTAAACGCTGTATAAAGCACTGACACTTCACTGCACTATACTATAATAACAGAAACACTCTATTTACCTCCAGCAACACACTACATAAGGCTGCTGTGTAAGCAGCCTTATATAGTGTGGGGCTGGGACTTAGCTGTGAGCCATGATTGGGCAAAGTCATCATTACTTTGCCCAATCATGGCTCTCACAGTTCTCTGTGCCCTGAGTGGGCAAAGTCTTGCACCTGACATGCAGTGGCTGTCACCTGATCATTAACTTTAAACGCCAGATTTGGGATTTCTGCTGCAAGAAAACGCAAATTCCTGATGCAGAAATCCCTAATCGCCCCTAAACTTACGAATATGATTGGGGTGAATACACACACATGCACTGGACCCTGCAGTGCCTATGGTGGACTCTGCAGGGTCTCAGGGGGGCTGGGCAGGATTTGTGGTGGGGTCTATGGTGGGCTCTGCAGGGTCTCAGGGGGGCGGTGCAGGATCTGTGGTGGGCTCTGCAGG
>NW_017307024.1:615910-702976 GCF_000935625.1 Nanorana parkeri | reverse complement strand
AGACCCTGCGGAGCCCACCATAGACCCTGCAGAACCAAACACAGATCCTGCAGAGCCCACTATAGACTCCGCAGAGCCCACCATAGATCCTGCAAAGCCCCCCTGAGACCCTGCAGAGCCCACCACAGATTCTACACAGGCCTGCTGAGACCCTGCAGTCTCAGTCAACCTGCAGTCGGTGGATCCGTTTGTTTTTTTACATAAAAGACTTGTCAAAAATGTGTCTTTTGTTTTTTTTCAAATAAAGGATTCTTTCAAACCTCTGGTGTTTGTATTTACAATTTGATTTAGCCCTTTAGTGAATGGGTAAGTACGTACGCTGTATGGAGTGCAGGTGATTTCATATTATCGATTTTCATAGAGGGTGACACCAAACTGACTGTCTGACCTGTCTATAGTGACATATCTCTATATATATACACATCAATACGTCTGACCTGTCTATAGTGACATATCTCTTTATATACACATCAATACGTCTGACCTGTCTATAGTGACATACAGTATCTCTGTATGTCTGACCTGTCTATAGTGACATATCTCTGTATGTCTGACCTGTCTATAGTGACATATCTCTGTATGTCTGACCTGTCTATAGTGACATATCTCTGTATATACACATCAATACGTCTGACCTGTCTATAGTGACATATCTCTATATATACAAAGATGTCACTATATAAAGGTCTGACGCATGACTGCCCATATAGGGAAAGGTGTTTTTATCCAAAGGTCAGACGCACAAACGTCCATATATAGGGAGAGGTCGCTATACCCCGGTCAGACACACAGATGTTCATATACAGGAATATGTCACTATACACAGGTCAGACACATGGAGGCCCATATACAAAGAAATGCATGTGTGTTTATATACAGAGGGATGTCACTATACACATGTCAGACACACTGATGTCCTTATACAGAGGGATTTCACTATACACAGGCCAGGCACATGGATGTTTTTATACAGAGAAATGTCACTATGCACCGGTACAATAGATGGATGTCCTTATACAGAGAGATATCACTATACAGAGCTCAGAAATATGGATGTCCTTATACAGAGGGATGTCACTATATACAGGTCAGGCACATGGATGTTCTTATACAGAGAAATGTCACTATGCACCGGTACAATAGATGGATGTCCTTATACAGAGAGATATCACTATACAGAGCTCAGAAATATGGATGTCCTTATACAGAGGGATGTCACTATACACAGGTCAGGCACATGGATGTCCTTATATAGAGAGATGTCCCTATACAAAAAGGTAAGAAAGATGGATGTCCTTATACAAAGAGATGTCACTGTACACAGGTCAGGCACATGGATGTCCTTGTACAGAGAAATGTCACTATACAGAGAAAAAATAGATGGATGTTCTTATACAAAGAGATATCATTAAACAGAGCTGAGAAACATGGCTTTCCTTATACAGAGAGATGTCGCTATACAAAGGTCAGGCACATGGATATCCTTTAACAGAGAGATGTCATTATAATCAGGTCAGACGCACAGCTGTCCATATACATAAAAATGTTACTATACATTTACAGGGGGGTGTTACAGGGGTGTAATACTTTACAGGGGGGGTGTTAGGGATGTCCATATATAGAGAGAGATGCTACAATAGACAGGTAAGATGCACGGATGTCCATATATAGAGAGATGTTACTCTACACAAGTAGGTTTGATGGATGTCCTTATACAGAGATATGTAATTGTACAAATGTAGGACACATGGATGTTTTTAAATAAAGAGATGTCACTATAGACAGGTCAAATGCACAGGTGTCCATACACAAAAAGAGATGTTACTATACACAGATCAGATGCAAGGATGTCCATATACAGAGAAATGACTTTCTACACAGGTAAAATGCATTGCTGTTCATATAAACAGGGATGTCAATATACCCAGGTCAGACACACGGATACACACGGTACAGATGGATGTTACTATACACAGGTCCAAATTGATCCGGGTAACAAGGGGAGTGTTAGTGATCAGGCCCAGGGTCGTCCCAAGGCCAGGTGTCACCCGGAGCGTGACACCCCATTGTGATGTCATCAGGCATGCACGTAACATCACCACTAGCGTACACGATAACATCATCACGCATGTCTGGCGATCTTATTGATGAGGGACACCGGCATCTTGTTGAGGGGACAGTCAGCCGGCGGGATGAGGTATGTCGCCGGGTCCCTTCCTCTCTCCTGAACTGTCGGACTCTCTGTCCATGACCAAGTGCCTGACTTTTCAAAAGGGGGACACCCAAATGACTGTCAGTCATTTTGGTGTCACCCCTCCAATGGTCTCATTGGCAGCCCCCAACCCCTCTTGTGATGCGAGTGATCACGCAGGTTGACCCAGGTGATAAGGGGGGTGTTAGTGAAATCCCAGGTTGACGCAGTTGAAAAGGGGGTGTTAGTGATCAGTCAGGTTGACCCGGGTGATAAGGGGGGTGTTAGTGATCAGTCAGGTTATCACCCGGGTCAACCTGGGATATCACTGTAACGAGTCCCGGCGGGGAAGTGTCACTCCGCCCTCTCCCCCTGCAGGGACGGCCGCTCTGAGTTCCACGGTGGAACGCGGAAGCCGCTCGACTTCTTGATTGCGGCCTACGTTCCACAGGGGATCGCGGAAGTCGTTCGTTCCAGCCGGCGGCTCCTCCCGCTTCCTGGGGGTATTTAAAGGCTCAGCTGAGACAACATGGCGTTCCACAATTGGATTCAGAAGTGCCTGTTATCTCCTGAGCCTAGGATCCATCTCCCCAGGACTGCCGGTGTCAGATCACTCCTCATCCAGCATTAGGAATCACTGCAACCACTACCAGAACCAAATCGCAAGTACTACTCCTGTTGGAGCCCTAAACCTTGACATTCTGAATTACAACCTCTTAAAGTGGTATAGAATGTCTCAAGGATTACTATCATTTGTGTGTTAGGGTTCTTCCTGCATCAATACCTGTGTATAAGTGGCCACCGTTCCTTGTTGCCAATACTTATCCAAGTTTTCAGTTGATACTTTAAGACTTTAAGCTATGAAGTAATAGCCTATCCGGCTCTCCTTTTATTTGATTATACGGCTGTGATGCAAGAATCTCAAACTCCCCGCTAAAGATTGGGAGTGACGCCTGAGATTCAAGCCTGATAAGCCGTCTCCTCATACGTCACCGAGTGCATACCTTCCGCAGTTGAGATCAAAGCAGTTGCAGTCACAGCAGGCGTGACAATCACTATATCACTAACACCCCCCCCATCACCCGGGTCAACCTGACTGATCACTAACTGTGTGGTATGAGATCACGCTTGCTTGGTGATGTGCTTCACTGCCACCGGCTATCTTAGGGATGGATGCCAGGAAAGAAAGGAGGGGATATTGACCCAGTGGGATCAGGTATGCAACTAGGTCCCCCGTCTCTCTCGTGGTGCTGTCGGACTGTCAGTTCATGACCATGGGCCCGACTTAGGAGAAGGTGTCGCCCGGTGAAGACTGCACCCCCCGTGTGACACCTCTGTTGCCACTGATCCTGAGTGATGGGCCGAACAACCCCGTGGAGAAAGTTTGAATTCAAACTCAATGCAAGTCTCTGCAACTTTTAAAATCAATTGACCCCATTTTGAAGGCTTATAGGCAATTTATTGGCCAAAAAAAGGGTGTGGGGATTCAGGTACTGCCCTGGGGGACATGAACCAATCAAAAAATGTTTAAAAAAATACAGTTTTTAATAGAGCAGTGATTTTAACATTGCTTGAATTAAAAAAATAAAAACGAAAAATTCCTTTAAATATAGTGCCTGGGGGGGTCCCCTTAAACTGCTTGTAACCTGGCGCATCTGTACTATGTATAGAACCTGCTGCAGAAAAAAATGACATGTGTAAAGTAAAAAAAAGACATTTAAAAAGAAAGAAAAAAAAAAGCGTTCGGTTTCCCCTCCAAAACAATACCAAACCCTTTAGGTCTGGTAGGAATGTTAGGAGGAACCCCATTTTAATAACAACAAAAAAAGCGTGTGCGGGCAGGGGGCTTATTCACACCAGGTTACCCCTTTAATAAAGGGGCACCCAGATGCGGCCCCCCTTGTGAATTCACTAAAGGGTTAAATCAAAGTGTAAAAAAGGAGGCCAAACTTTTGAAAAAATCCTTTATTTGAAAGAAAAAAAAAAAAAAGACAAGTTTTTGGCAAGTCTTTTATTTTTTTTTAAAATAGATCCAGGTTCAATGACGACGTCCAGCGTTGTCCACAATGATGACAACGACTCAAAATAAATAAAACAATAAAAAAAGAAATAGAATTAAAACAAAAAACAAACAAAAATACACGAAGACCGCCGTCCCATCGCTCACAACGAACTACCACCGCAGAATGGAATTTTGACAGATGCCAGCAACATATAAACAATTGGGCTAAGCTAGCGGTGACAGCTAGCTCCGCCCAACTGTTTACAGTTGTAAGGTATCTGACAGGTGAGCCATGATGATGATTGGGCAAAGTCATGATGACTTTGTCCAATCATGGTTCTTACAGAGAACTGGGCCCTGATTGGGCAAAGTCTTGCACCTGACCTGTGGTCAGGTGCAAGACTTTAGCCAATCAGGGCTTCACAAGGCGCAGTGGATTGCTGGGCGCTCGGCGGGGGAAAAGCCCCGCCAATGTTCGAGTCGAACTCACATATCGAGCCCATGCCTAATCCTGGGCTTGCTGACTAGGGAGGCCACATGTGCTATACTGTAAGGAGCAAGGCCTGGGTTTGGGGCCTGGACTCACACTGCTTTGCTGGAGGTGGTTTCTCAGAAGTAGTGAAGCTGATCCTGGGAAGAAACACCGGGGAAGAATTTTGACTTGCTGGATGTGCCTGAAAAGCTAAAATTTGGCTTGGACCTCGCAGGTAGTCTTGTGTCCCACCCTGGGAATTTTGTGCTATTTCTGCTACAGTCAAGTGCTCTGGAATCACAGGATGCCTATTTGGCTTAAAGGTCATCATGCCTGTGAAGACTCTAAGTAGAGTCTGTAGCTTGCATGTGTTCTAGGTGTCTGTTGCCTTTAGCTCTTTCGCCTTGTGAGTTGTTGAAACAATAAAATCCTTCAAAACTCTTTAAAGTGACATTCGCACCCCACAACCAGCTAAGGACTAATCCATGAGGTGAAATGTCAGCCCACCCTGCATCTGGGGCCGCGCACATGCTTCAGGGGGGTCAGGATGGTACTAGAGTAAAGAAACAAGTAATTAAGGTAGAGAAAACCAAACTGTTATAATAATAAAATAACAATACTCAGGAACAATGTTATTATAACCCTACAGGAATAAATTAACCATCAAATAGGTGTCATTAAAAGGAAGAGACTTCCTAAGGGTTCAGTTCTTTAAACTGTCCACTAGAGGGAGTCAGTATCCACAGTAAACATTTATCAGATTACCGTATATCACTAATACATAAAACGATACCATTTGATTTTATAAAATGAAACTCCAATTGAAAAAGATATCTGAAAAAAAAAACTAAGCCCCATTCACACCTGAGCGTGTCACGGTGATGCGTGTTCCTGGGCATTTGTTTCCCATGTTTGATGCGTGTCCCCATTGATTTCAATGGGTCCCTGTCCATGCACCACATGCAGGAAAGTAGTGCATGTCACAAATTTTGTAACATTCATTGCATGTTTAAGATTTTTTTCCCGTGCATCTCGAATGCGCAGGAAAAAAAATGCATTTGCTCGGCCACGTTTGGGGTGCCATTAACTAGTTAGTACACCACAAGCACGTTCGTGAATGTGTGTCAAGGCACACACTTTTGTGCGCATGCGGCATGCCCATATGTGAACAGGGACTAAAAAATAGGTGAAAAGGACTGGCAGCTTTTTGTGTGCCTAAATGAACCCCTGGTGGTATTATTATTATTATACAGGATTTATATAGCGCCAACAGTTTGCGCAGCGCTTTACAATATAGGGAAGACATTATTACAATACAATTCAAGACAAGATGGTAAGGAGGGCCCTGCCCCTCAGTGCTTACACTATAAGAGGGAGGAGCAAGTGATATATGCAGAGGTAGCTGTGTGGGGATGAAATGTTTGAGGAGTTCAGTGGTTAGTTTGAAGTGTGATAGGTTTCCCTAAAGAGATGAGTCTTTAGTGATCACCAAAAGGCAGTCAGAGTTGTAGATAGACGGACAGGTTGGGGTAAGGAGTTCCAAAGAATGGGAGAGACTCTAGGGAAGTGCTGGAGGTGAGCATGGGAGGAGTTGACGAGGGATCTAGAGAACAGGAGGTCTTGATAGGAGCAGAGGGGACGGTTAGGGTGATACTTTGAGACAACGTTTGAGATATATCTGGGGGCAGAGTTGTGGATGGCTTTGTTAGTGGTTGTTAATATTTTCAATTTTATCCTGTGGGAGAGTGGAAGCCAGTGTAGGGATTGACAGAGGGGGATTGCAGATACTGAGTGGTTGGTTAGGTGGATGAGTCTAGCAGCTGCATTCATGATGGACTGAAGGGGGGATAGTCTGTGTAGAGGTAGGCCGATGAGGAGGGAGTTACAATAGTCAAGACGAGAGATGAGTGAGTGGATGAGTAGCTTTGTGGTTTAATTGATGAGCAGGGAGCGTATTTTGGAGATGTTACGAAGGTTAAGGTGGCAGAATTTGGATAGGGATTGGATGTGGGGAAAAAAGGTGAAGGCCGAGTCAAGGATGACACCTACCACCTTGGCATGGGAGGAGGGTTGAATAGCTGTGTTCTCAATCATGATCGAAAAGTTGGGGGAGGGTGCACGGGGGAAGGGAACACCATGAGCTCAGTTTTTGAAAGATTGAGCTTTAAGAAGTGTTGTGACATCCAGACGGATATGTCTGGTTCATTTAGAACTGTTCTCTGTGCCACTGAGCCCAATAGCCAATAACGATCTATACTGCTCTAGTAGAGTGTTGTCTAATAGTATTCTCTTCTTCAACCAACTCTCCACACACACTGTTAAATTGCACACAGATTTTCATTTACTGGGATCCATTTTTTAAATGAATTAAGCAGAAACTGGTGGCTACAATCAGAGTTTGTTGGAACTGTTTTCTATCACTTGAGTCAATAGTGGTTAATTTAGACACACAGAAAGCCAGTAGTCTAACCTATTCTTATCATATACCTTTTTTCAATCAGAGTTCCATTTTATAAAATCAAATGGTATAGTTTTTATTTCTAATTGATTTGAGAAGTAAAGCTAAACTTTTTTTCTGACTTTACTTGTCTATTTGGTCACAGGAGTACATTTACTAATGTACACCTGTGACCCAAAAGTCAGCATATATGCAGAGCTGCATAGTTAGAGCTGCACTGCTGCCGGAAGGGATCCCAATAGTATTTTTGGGAGCCACCTAGTTGACTGATTGACAGCTGGATCTGCCTCTCTAGAGTCAAAAGGCAGCTGTGCCCGCCCCCTCCCTGTCTGTCCCTTCAGTGAGTGCTGGAGGAATAGAGAGGGGAGGGTGGAATACCTGCAGGGAGTGGGGACAGGCAGCCACTGCTCTGCAGTGAGGCAACCATGAGCTAAGAGATGATGAGTTCATGATTACTCAGCTCTTGGTATATAGAATCCTGTATCTTTGCAAAGAAATCTCTCGTTTGTAACAGCTACCTTGAAATGATTAGTTATGATAAGATTTTTAGGATACATTTTCATATACTTTTCTTATTACCTTTATTTCCTGTATTTTTTTTTTAGCCCTAATGAAGGAGGAAGGAATAAAGCACCGCTCCACCATGGCTTTAGCAGGGGGAAGACAGTCGGGTGCTCGCCCCGCTCCATTTCACGCTGAATCAGTTCATTGAAAATTCGTCAGTTCTTTGCCGGATTGAAGGATTATTGAGCTTCATAAGTGTTTGCTATCTCTTGTCATCTTTCTCATAATTGTGGAATCAATAAAGTACCGTTGTAGACTTTTAAAGAGCGGTTTTGGCTCACTCTAATGCTCGACTACAATGGACATGGTGGGGCCACCTCTTCTATTTCCAGTCCCTAATGACTGCCACCCGATTCTATTTATTTTCGCTTGTGTTCCCGCTCCTCCCTTTCATGTTGAATGGCCTCTTGGAGAAAAGCTGTGAACCTTACTGTACTGTTGGTCCCCACTGGATCCATCAAGGCCCATTTTAGTGGATTGTATCAGACCCCTGCAAAAAACTGATCCTGTAGGATCTGGTTTGGATGAGAGATAGCAGCATTCCCAGATCCATCTTTCTCCTTTAACTAACAAAATAAGTCCTGTTTGGCCACTGCATATTGCACATACTGACTCCAGATATAGAATTTCTTGTGGAGTTCTGCAGTGGAGATCACTTCACCATACAGACTCTCTAAATAGGCCATAAAAGCTATTAGGGTAATTTCTCTCCCAGGCACAACCAGTACAGCCCGACAAGCCCCACCTTCCAACAAATTGATGGCCAGATCAGGAAGGTGTGCTGCCGGGATCTGGAATAGGTGAGCTGAGCTCTCCAGCCAAAATGTAAAAGTACCAAGCGAGGTGATATTTTAATGAAGACTAAACAGGATTATAATACAGTAGTTGTCCAACAACTAATGTACAGCAAAATAAGGCGTTTTCCCAGTTATGGCACAAGGCAGTCCAAACCGGCAGACTTACAGGTGTCAATGTGCTCAAGGAGCACTCAGCAAGCAGCCTCTCTATGCTGACTACAATAGCCTCTCGAAAAGAGTGCTGTGTTGGCGATATTGGATGCACAATGTGCCAAACCAGATACAGACTTGAACAGGGTCCTTCCCCAAACTTAAGCAGTCTCCAGGGGTATTCCAGACTATCTCTACACTGTCCATGCTTGACATGAATCTTTCCTTGCGATATGCCTATCTCTCACTATCCAGCATATGCACTATTCCTACCTCAATACTCCCCACACTATGGGGTACACCACATGGCTGCAGCAGGGGCTATTTATAACCTGTGTCCAAAATTGCTGCCCAAATCTCGGTAGAACTCTGTGTCCAATCAGAGACAGGCTTCTCTAAGATGGCCAATGGCAGCCCTGTACAGGGGAAAATTCTATCCTCTGGCTGGTTTCCCTAGCATCAGAGGTAAGCAGCGATCAGGTGATCATTGTGTTTACCTTCTGAAAGCTAACCAGGCTAACCTAACAATTGCTACCTCACTAACTGGGCTGTCACACATCGGAGCCATCTTACCAATTGCTGGGTGTAGCAGCCGCAACATGCAGGTAATGACAGGAGGCTGATTTTAAGACAGTTTCAAGTATGTTTCTTAGCTGTATGTAAAATACATACAACCATTGTAATGGAATACACAAGTGCATTAAATTGTGTTTTTATCTAAGCTAAAGGACCCATTCACACCAGATCCGTTGCATTGCAATGTTTTTCAATGGAGGCTAGCAGAAAGGCAATGAAAAATGAATGGGTGTGAATGGACATGGTTCACGCTGCTCCTTTCCATTGTGTTACATTACGCTGAAAAAAAAGGAACATGCACAACTTTTTTTCAGCGCAACGTAACACCATGGATCCGGTGTGAGCTAGCCCCATTCACACCCATTTATTTTTTGTTGCCCTTGCATTAGCATCTGTTGAAAGACAGATCACAACACATTTGTTGACAAGCGATTTCCTTTAGATTTTGGTGTAAATGCAGACTTAATTGTCTTATTCTGTATACAGGGGCGTCCCGAGACCGGGTGCCACCCGCAGCGGTTACCGGGTGACACCCCGTTGTGACATCACCACTCATGCGCGCAACGTCACCATGCACATGTGCGATGACGTAATCGCGCATGCACGGCTATCTTATTGATACCCGTCGGCTGCCATTTTGGTGATAGACGCCGGAACTGTCGGGCTCTTGGTCCGTGACCGAGTGCCCGACTTTTCAGAGGGGGCAACACCAAGATGACTGTCAGTCATTTTGGTGTCCCCCCTCTCCAATGGTGTCATCCGGGTGCGGGCCGCACCCCCCACACCTCCCTTGTGACGCCACTGTCTGTACATTATTTTCTTGCAGCAGTCACTTTGCAAGGAGGCTAATTTTAACCTACTAATTGCCACTAGATGGAGCAAGTCCAAATGTTTGTCAGATCATAAAAATATGGCCCATAGCCATTAATCACATCATTGCCTACAACAGGAGAATGAAACATGATATTGAATTGGTTGAGGCCAGAAAAAGTTAAAATGATCTTTGTTTCAGGCTTGTAAAGTTGGCTCCATTGTAATATCCAGTTGCTAAAAACTTCTACCAGGCAGAACAGGTAATACCATTCCAGGGCGACATCAGCACTTTGGTTTCTGCATTTAGTTGGACGTGCGGTGTTTATCACCACTGGAGGGATAATTTACACCCTTTGACAGGTTTACAATTGTTCTTATCTGTTCCACAAAGTCCTTTCACTGGCAGGGAGAATATCAGATACCCCTGTTCCCCTGTGACACCTGGAGACAGCTTCGTTATTGCTCACACGTACACATGCGAGTGTGCAATTTAACAAATGCTCTATTAATTCTATATCACAATTCGCAGGCAGCTGTGCAAACAATGCGTATTACTTTCCCTGGCAGTTGGACACAGTTACATTTAGTTTTGCTTCTTTGTTGTCTGCCTGATCTCTTGTTACACGGGGTAGTGAGAAGAGAGGCCCTGGCGGCTCTAGCAGAAATCACAGGGCTGAAGGTAACACAAGCCATAAGCATCTAATGGCTGTCAGAATGTTTACCAGAGTATAGTCTTTTTTTGGGGGGCACCGGTCCACAGAAAGGATGTCCTTGAACTGGAGAAAGTCCAGCGGAGGGCGACCAAACTCATAAAGGGGATGGAGGACCAGAGCTATGAGACACGGCTACTAAATTTAAACATGTTTACGTTGGAAGTAAGGAGATTAAGGGGGGACATGATTTTCATGTACAAAATGTTCCATAGTCATAGCAACATTAGCAACAAACTCTTTGAGATTAATTCCATAACAAAGACTAGAGGACACCACCTAAAACTGGTAGAAACAAAATTCGAACACAAGGGGCGAAGGGGGTTCTTCTCAGTTTGCGCGGTTAGGGTCTGGAACTCACTGCCTCAAGCGGTAATTTCCGCAATTAATATGGAATCCTTAAAGAGGCTTTTGGATGACTTTCTGAGAGACCGAAATGTACAAGGGTACAGGTACTCTTAAGAATGAGAACACTCATGGACTATACACACACAGTTAATCACTATAAAAAAAAAAAAGCAACAATGCTTTTCTATAGTGACCAGACCAGACCAGGTATATGACTGATTTTGGTTGTA
The DNA here is from genome assembly GCF_000935625.1 of Nanorana parkeri. Lineage (NCBI taxonomy): Eukaryota > Metazoa > Chordata > Amphibia > Anura > Dicroglossidae > Nanorana > Nanorana parkeri. The sequence continues at coordinate 691,665 of NW_017307024.1, read as the reverse complement.
ATGGTATATATGTTGGGTGATGTCCCTTGACTTTCCATGGTAAAGAATATAAAAAGCCATTTACTTGGCTTCACAGTAAAAAGATTTACTGTGAAGACAGCATCACAAAGTCATAAGAAACCAGCGTTTCGGGACCTTGAGGAGCCTTTGCTCAAGACGACATAGTGGGTCACCATGAAGGGACCCTGCGAAACCACAAAACATAGGTTTCTTATGACTTGTGTTTTATGTATTTACCATAAAGACAGCATCACCATTTATTTAGAGTGCTAGTGACTTTGTATTATTTCATCTTGTTTTGACATTGCACTATCCATAGCAATCACTTCAGGCACCCACCGATTATTCAAAGGTCAATTATTGTGAGGAGTGCAACCTTAATTTGGGGTTTCCCAGATTTTCTCTTGGTTGGGAAGCTACTCTGTTTGGTTGCTGTATATGAGAAATAGCACAACCCATTGCCAATAACAACCCCCTGTATTGATTAGATATCTTGGAGTTGTACTGAAGCCTCTTGCTTTGCTGATGTGCAACCTCCCTTGTGTTTGTGCAAGGTTTCAGTGGACTCAGCAAGGGAGCATTGCTATATCTAGTGAACACACTGCATCTTCACAGGCCCAGACTAAGGACCATTCAAAAGTTGATGGTAATGGCAGCTGTCAAGATTTATCTAGCAAACCATTCAAGAGCAGAGCATAAATGTCACAGTAAAGACTACAGCTAGGGATGCACCGATACCAAGTACCGTACTCGGTACAAGTACATGTACAGATACTTTTCCAGCTCCAAGACTAGACTAGAGAAAATTCAAAAGTTAGGAGGCAACTGTCATTTTTAGGGAGCACACAGAGCTCCTGGGATTTGTACATCTGTTTTATTGTATGATTTTGTTTTTATAAATATATATTAGGGATGCACTGATACCATTTTTGCAAGTACAAGTACTGATACTTGCCCAAGTACTTACAAGTACTGATACATTTGTGTTTATTGTCATGCAACAGTTTTTCTAAAACAATATCGACTAATGACTTCAGGACAGTGGTGGAGCGCCAGAGTTGGTCCCAGCTGCAACCGCTGCAACCCTGGTAGTTCATGAAAATGTCAAGTATCGGCACTGGTATCTGAAAAGCATCAGTGCATTCCTAATTACAGCTATTTTTCAAATAGGCTGTTTCACCAGGGAAACCACTTTAATGTAAAAAGTTGAAGTTTAAATTAATTGAACCTAAAGAACGGCCAAAAACAAAAAACTGTTAGTGAACAGCATGGGCAGACCAGTTAGCTCTTCGACCTTGCAGTGTTGGGTCCCTCAGTTGGAATCCCAACGAGGACACTCTTGTTTGCATGCTCTCCCTTGTGCTTGTGTGGGATTCTGCCGGGTACTCCGGTTTTCTCCAACACCGGTGGGTTAATTGGCTCCTGTCCAAAATGGCCCTAGTATGTTGACATATGAGATAGTGCCCTTAAAATGTAAGCTACTTAAAGAGAGGCACTTATGTGAATGCACCACTGTGTAAATTTTCAACTCTATATGAAAATGCCTGTAATAACGCTGTCAGCAAACAAGGCACTGTCGCCGTTTTCACGTAACAGTTCGTTCTTTAGCTAAGCTTTAACAAAATCACTAGATAAGACCCATATCTATAAAGTCTGAAGATAATAGTCTGAAACGATGGCAAGATTAGCTCTGACGCAGCATTTTGTACTATAACCACTTGCTCACAGGTATACAAAGCATTGCAGGTCTAGTTAGCGGTGAAGGGGTTAATTAAAAGAAATCGAGGAAAACCGTGCTAGCAAGAGCTAACAATCTAAGACGATCTCTGCAAGCAGACGTTAGGGCCACAATATTGGCGAAGGACGGCTGAGTGTCCACGTGGAGAGCAGAATATTTTGGACTGCCTGGACTCTGTCTGCTATCATAAAGGGGGGGGGGGGGCATAGGAAGCTGTCAGATTGTCGGGTACAGCAACTAGGGGAAACCTCTAGATGTGGTTGATGCTTGGATACAGGGTCTGAGACCTCTAGGACTTAATGACACAGCAACTTATTCCTCCCGTAGTCACGAGTTGACAAAGGCATGGAAAGCAAATATTCAGAAGCTTAATCTTTTTTTAATTTACTTGGCTGGCAGAGTGGCGCAGAGTACTCCATGTTTTTGGGAGAGGAGAGGAGGACTTCTCACCCAGCTGGGTGGCAAAGAAACAGGAGGTTTTGTTGGAAGAATGTCCTGGAACAGTTATTGTGTTGTTTTCAGGGAAGGAACGGAAACAAGAAAGTCCAAAACGAGAAGAGAGTCTGCGAGCTGCTTATTGAGAATAAGGTAAGCGGTCAAATGCACCTACATCATGGGAGCTGCAGGTTGCTGGGGACCTCAGGCAATATTCTGAGGTTCTCTGCATCCCCGCAACACAGGACAACCATGTCGTCACTGTATAAATAAGATGGCCATGTGATAATAGGCAGCTGGGTGTGGGGATCTGCTCTAAAGTTCACTCTATCTGTTTTATCGGACGGGCTTGGTTGTTTTAAGGGGTCCACAGAAACTAATTACCAGGCACATTTCATTAAAAGAGTTTTAGACCTAGTTTGCTGATTACTGCCATATGTGTGTTGAAGATCAAGCTGACCATACACCAGTAGTATTTAAAATAAAAATAAAAAACATTTTCGGAACATCTGGTCAATTTTATAATAGTTAATGGTTTCAAATTTACAAATGATATTTGACCATATTGACAAAAAAAAAAAAAGCGAAGGGGCAACATTCTAACAGTGAATGTGGTTTTTGTTCAATAAAATAATTTCCAAAACTGAATGTTCAAATCAATGAAATATACAGCAACATTCATCAAGTCTCTGATAGCATTATCGAATGTTCTGATGAGACTTTTCATATGATTATTCGTACAAAAATCTACCGGTGTATGTACAGCTTGACATTCCTATCTGGCTATCAAAGTAGTAGATGGTTATCATACAGCGTTTTTATTACTACCAGATGTTTTCTCGTGTATTGTTTTGTCTTGACCATATAGGTGAAACTCGAATAATTAGAATATCGTGCAAAAGTAATTGCAGTAAGTGCTGCAAAAGGGGCCCAAACCAAGTACTGAGTACATATGCCTGCTTGTACTTTTCAGAGGTCCGATATTGTTCTATGTACAATCCTTGTTTTATTGATTGCATGTAATAATCTACTTTTTTGAGGTTGTGGATTTGGGGTTCTTGGGGTTTTCATGAGCTGTAAGCCATAATCATCACAATTATGACAAATCACGGCTTGAATTATCTTGCTTTGCATCTAATGAGTCTATCTCATATATTAGTTTCACCTTTTAAGTTGCATTAGTGAAATAAATTAACTTTGCACGATATTCTAATTGTTCGAGTTTCACCTGTATAATAATTATATATATAGATATATCTATATCTATATAGATGTATCTATATATATATCTCGTTGATCTGAATTCAGACTTTAGACATACGGTTATCTGTGACTTTGGACTTTGGTAATATTGCAATGTCTATGGGATTGTCTACTCACATAAAATCTGGTTGTATCTGGTCTACATTTACAATGTGATTGCTCCTGTTGGACCCTACATATGCAACAGAAAAATTAAAGGAAATCTCCCCAAAGCGCGGGATCTTCCCAATTTAAGGTGCCCATACACCTTACGATTATCATACGATAATCGCAAAGTGTATGGGCAGTGTACAACCGCAAATACTGTACAATCGTACGACTTTTGACTTTCAAGCATGTTTGAAAACTTTGGTCGATCGTACGATTATTGCAAGGTTGGTTGCGTTTCCGTACGTCAAAAAAAATCGTACGATCTACACTGCTCATGCGCAAACGAAAATACGTGCGGTTGAGTGCCGCAATTCGTCCAGGTGCTTTTCTTTAATTGCGGCTAATTCAACCTTGCTATAATCGGGGCATAATGGGGCCGCCGTACGATAATCGCACGACGGTTCGATCATCGGACGAAACGTGTCGTCCGATAATCGTAAGGTGTATGGCCACCTTTAGACAGGTGTCACTAGGACAGGTGCTCCCATTGAAGGATTTTCCCTCACCTCTTGCTCTGGTGACAACTCTGAAATGTTGGATTTTCCCTCCTTTTCTGTCTTGGTGACAAAAGGACAAATATGGGGATCAATCTCAATGACAGGGACAAAGACAGCAATAAAAACACGAGAAAGGGTCTAACCTAAGGGTAGGCAACTTTGGCACTCCAGCTGTTGTAGAACTACAAGTCCTATGAGGCAATAAAACACTCTGACAGCCACAGGCATGACTCCCAGGGGCATTATGGAATTTGTAGCTTCACCACAGCTGATGTGCTGAGGTTGCCTACCCCTGATGTAATCTGGCCATACACACCGCTCTTTCTCAGTCAGCCCCACAGCCTCATCAAGAAAAAACAATTGATTTCCCAAATCTACGCTATTTTGGGAATCCCCCCATCAGACTATCGTATCCTGACAGCGGCATGTATGCTGCTGTCAGAATACTCGAACACTGACTGCAGCTGATTGGATGCAAGCAATGTTCAGCCTAGAATTTTCTGCCCTCCTTCGATTGAAAACTCAACTTTTGTTGTACACACACTGCTCTAATTTATTGCTGACTCGCTGAATTTATTACCGAATGCTCGAATGTATTGCTGACTCACCAAAATTTGAGCAGCGTATGATCAGCTTAACCCGCTTAAACTGCCAACAACTTTTGCCTTTACATACACTTTAAAGATTTGGTCACAAGTAATGCACAAGTTTTATAGGGTTCAGTTACCCTAACATTTTATATTGACAATGACAGTTTGAATGACAGTATGAAAACTAATCAGAACATTCCAAGATGCTGATTGGTTATAAAGATGTCAAATGGTACCAGTATTCAGAATTAGCATGTGAACATACATAAAAGTTGCTAGGCGTCCATAAAGTCAGTGAATTTGCCTAATTTTGGATCATTAGTACCTGAAAAAGGTTGGCAATTATCTTTTTTTAAATTGTTGTTTTAATGTCAGTTTCTTATAAATAAACGGTAATCTTTTAGATTGTAAGCCCTCCTTACCATCTTGTATTGAATTGTATTGTAATTTCAATGCGGTCTTGTAAACGAGCAATAAAAGTATTTCTAAGAAAAAAATTAAACATTTATCATTTTATCTGAATATGTTGCGGCAATACCCTGCATAATTGCAAAACAGCAACATCTAATTTAACAGCCTATTGAATATTAATACAAGGCTGGACAAGTCCCAGGCGGCAGGTCGCCAATGTTCCTTAGAAACTACAGCTGGAGCCTACGTTTTGAGGTATTATCTATATGTTGTCAATGGAATTGACGCCTAAAAACATCCTGCTGGCTTATGGACTAGGCAGACTGGCTCCTGACTGGCTTATGAGAAAACATGTTAGATGTCTGACATTTGCATGTTGCATGTGTTTCAGGCTTGAGCGTTTTTTATCATTATTAGTTTTTTAACCAATAGAAAGCTAGTTCTAAGGAAGAAAACAAGTGAAAAATGCATGTTTTTGCACTCTTTGTGCTTTTTTCAGGTGTTCCCATTGAAGAATATTGGGGCCAAAATGCATGACTCTGGCCCAAAAGACAGTCATGTACTTTTTTGGGTTACAGGCGTTTTATTACAAGTGAAAGAACACTCAGATTTGAACAGGGGCTTATTGAAAACAAAGAGATTCCCCCAGTTGATCATTGTAGCTCTTAGATGTGCATGGGGCCTAAAATCTGTACACCTGGGCGGCTGGCTGGGAGGAGGACTACTGCTATGTATGTATGTATGTATGTATGTATGTATGAGTGAGTGGGGGCATCTCTGCAGGGGTCAGACACCCCCCTTCCTGCCAAGTCACACACTGTTCTATTTTTTTCATTCAACCCATTGGCGGAACAAAACAAAAGAATAGAACAGGTTCCTCTATCAATATTACCAGCATTGGTTGAGGAACCCTTGCTGTTTCTTTTGTATTTAGACATCAGCGGCCGGCCGCTGTCAAAATACCACAACATATATGTACACTATACCAGCAGGCACCACTGACTGTAAGAAGCCCAGTGATTGGCTGCTGTACTGTACACATATTACAGTGTATGCCATTGGCTGTCCCACAATATGACAGAGTCACACTCCGCCCAGGGGAGTACAGGCAAGGCAGCTGGGATTAACCATGTAATCGACACTACCAATCCAGCCATGCTGTCTACAGCCCTGACTATCACTAAATGCATAGTAGTCACATCACAAAAGGTGACGGGCGCTACAATATGTTCAAATAATGTCTTCTGCATTCACTGTATGAGGACCAGTGTTTTTTCTGATGAATCTCTTTAGAGTGGCATGCCCAAGCCTCCTAGTTCTGGCTCCATGAGATCTTTTGATGGGACAGTCTTTCTCATCTGTTGCTCTTATTTCTTGATGATCTCCTGTGTCTGCCTCCTACTCTAGTCACAGAACTTGTGATCATCTACCTTTGCTTGAATAATACACACTTCCACTAGGAAACAATTGTTTTCTATGTAAACTTGCAGAGGCCAGGGTTGCTTAGGTGCAGAGAAACGCAGGTCTCCACATGTAGTGTGACAGAGATTATTTTCCTGAGACTAGCTATTTCACCTATTTTCCTTTTTCTTTTCCAAGGAACCCCTTATCTAGAGTTCTTTTCACCCCTATGGTATATAATACTCCTTAGCCTCACTTCTCCTGAGAAAACTCTTGGGCTACTAGTCAACCAGCTTTATTATCTTGCTGTTATCTCTGATCTTGGAACTGACTATATTGAGTTCCAAACATGTTAATTTCTTTATTGCTCCCTTTTCTGTCCAGAATTACCTGATTAACTAAAATGTTAACTTCTAGGTCAACTTTTTTTTAAATATTTTATATGTTTCATAACCTGTGTCAAATATGGATCCTGTTCTCTGTGATCCTCTTGAGATAATCTGTCCCATTGGACCTTTCCTCATCCATTATATTATGAGAACTAACTTCAAACACTAAGAGCTTTAAGGACGCATCCACTCACATAATGTTTTTTTTAAGGGCTTTCTTTGCCCACTTTTATTCAAGTAAAGTTCGCGTCACACAAAAGTTTACCCTCAAAGGGGTTTTCAGTACTTGCTTCGATTTGCTCACATATGGAACAATCTCTAGTAAGCTTTTTCTATTGTCTTCTTCTTGGCGGAAATCAATTGCCTCACTACTGCAATGGACCGCTCTCCAATACATGTCCTTAAACTGAAGCCATGGAACACTAGTGAGCTATTCTTATTTCTTGTGCTGGTGGCAATCGGCATACTCGTTTCAGTTAGCTCACATGTGTCTATTTCTGGGCCCTGCAAAGAAACAATACATGAATGAATCTAACAGGTAATACAGAACATACCAAACAGGAGCATTTCCAAGATGGACCTCTAGATTAGCTGCTGTTATTGGTAGAAACCATATTTTGAATCTTCTATAAACTTATAATGACATGATGATAAATAGCAATGGGACACGAGTGTTATGAATTTATGTTTTGTGTCCCTGGTGTCTATTTAAAATGGTGTGAGGACTCATCGGTCCTTTTAGATCCTGGACAGCTGTAGCAATCCACAGCTAAAGTCCAGTAGCTCAAAATGGTCAGCCTCTGAGCTTCCGTTCTTGCTACATTGCACTCCATAAAGTATAATCACAATGCCTCTACAGCAGGTTTAAATAGGAAGTGAATAAACAGCATTATTTGTCTTATTTAAAATGCCTATTTGACTTTAACCAACACTGGAATGATGGCCTATAGCCCTTCACAGCTCTGTGTATAATTCTAAATCTAGAGCTGTGTATCGGTCCCCCTGTATATCTATAAGTTTCTCCTCGCCCATTCCTAAGAGTATTTATACACTTACTCACTCAATGACATGTCAGAGATCAGGATCGCTGTCACTTGGAGAGAAGGAATTACTTCTGGCAAAAATGGTCCCATGTGGCCGTCTCTTAAACGATGACACCAAATACATAATATTCGGCTACAGCGTTTTTGAGGTTCTTAAAGGCCAAGCTGAAAAAATATAGCAAGAAGAGAAAGGGTTAATACATCAACTTAATAATTAATTGGCTGGGTAAATAGTTAAATAAAGGTTGGGGGCGATAGGGGAGGGGCAGCAGAAAGGCGGTCTTTTCCTCACCTCAGGGGGATCCAAATATTCAAATGCACTCAATGCAGAAAAACCAAAGTCTACAATCTTTGTATGTTCGGAGCTGCCGTTCGTATGTTCTTCGGTTTCAAGTTTCTGAAAAGGAAAATGAGTGAGTTCTTCAGATCAGATATTTCAAATTTCATCTAATACTGGAAGTTTGTTTTTAGATGGTTGCCAATGGGCTATATTACCTGCTTCCTTCCTCCAACACTCTAAATCCTGCACGGTTGGTGTGAATCTGCATCTCCACCATCATATATCTAAAGTCATCTTTCCTTTCTGTCCTTCGCTTATATATACTGTAGGAAGGAATGTTATCCTACAGTAAAGCACAAGAAAAAGACAGACCCCTTCACTTAATTGAGGAAGAGTGGATGATGGTAGAAGACTGTTGGTGGCTGGAGACGCATTCCGTGCAGCACCTTTGTATTGTGGTCCATGCAGCATGATCCTTGTTAAGGACATGGAAGAATCTCTGGTGAGCTAGGGAATCAGCTAGCTCACCACTGCAGTGAACCACTTCATGGTGATGAAGCTAAGGCCATGGAGCAATCTATAGCAGTGGCATCACTAGGGTGGGAGAGGGGAGCGCGAGCCACACCCAGGTGACACCATTGGAGGAGTGACTCTGAAAAGAGGGTCCGACAGTTGCATGAGAGAGGAGGGGACTGGCGGGATAAGGTGAACATCCCCTCCCCTCTCTGCCGATGTCCATCACCAGGATGGCCGCCGGCAGCTAACAGCGTGTGATGTCATCATGCACGTGCGCGATGACGTCACGGCGGAGTGTAACCCGGTACCGCCTCCGGGTGACACCCCCCCTCAGGACGCCCCTGATTCTTCTTCTTTCTGTTGGTGTTGGGAGTCACCTCCAACACGGTACGATTTCCCAGCTTTATATATCTACAGTCATCTTTTCTTTCTGTCTCTTTCTGTAGAGAGGAAGACATGTTCCTACAGCAAAGCATAAGAGACAGACATCTCTCTTCTTCACTATAATGGTAGGAGGAAGAAGAGTTGATGACAGTAGAAAGAAAAGATAACTGTTGTTGGCTGGAAATACGTTCCGTGCAGCGTCATTGTATCATGGCCTGTGCTGCTTAATTCACCATGTCTTGCTTATAAAGCTGAAGCCGTGGAACAGATCCTGTTGAGCTGGAGGTAAGATCCCACATGCCTCGGTGGTAATCAGAGAATTCACGTCAATTTGCTGACGTCTGCTTATTCGACAGCACTGCAAAGAGAAAATGCAATAAATATATCAGTCAGTATAGGACATACCAAACAGGAGCTGAATTTCTAGATGGAACACTGAACTACACTTCAATACACTCCACTACATAATTAATATCTATTGTGGTTCCTCTATGAAATTATTATGACATAAGTAGCAATGGGACATGAGTGTTATGTACATGTGTCTCCTGGTATCTGCACACACTATATTAATGCTACGTCTTCATAGATTTACTAACCAGCTACCTATGGGAGGATCTCCCGGTATGTGCACACACTATATGAATGAGAATTCTTATACACTTACAGGTGGTAAGCCAAGTGGTGGGGTGGACTCTCCTGCCTCCAGCTCCTTCCAGTTGATCGGCCTGAAGAACGGATGTTCTCTCAGATTTTCCACGGCTCTCTTACGCCTTACCGGACTTTTTAAAAGGAGCTGTAACAAAGAAGATGTGGAAATTAATACAAAGTAGATTGTCACAGAAAATGATACATCATTCAGTTTAATGTAGACTATCTCTAATCAAAATAAACTTCTCAGAAATTCAGACTTTAAATCCTTTGGGGGGTGTTTTTTTTTTTTTTTTTAAATTCACACAGCCATTTGTCCTGCAAAACTGAATGTACATTTGTTCTATATGAATGGAGGCAAAATGAATGTTATTACTATTTTTTCTTTTCAGGTCATTTATATTATCATGAAAATACCGCATTATGGTCAGTAGATGGCACTGAGGTGCATAGAAAATAAATACTTCTTTCCCATGGTCCTCAGCTCAGTCTAGTGGCCACAATGTGGTATTTTCTGGATATTACATTCAACCTTGAAAGAATATATGCTAATAACATTTGTTTTTGCCTCCATTCACATAGAATGAATGTACATGCTGTTTCACAGGACGAATGGCTCTGCGGTATTTGTACACATAAACCCCATACTGAGAATGGCTAAGAATACTAATATAGTTGAACTAGAATTAGGGTATCAAAGGCAAACGCGGAATACAGAAATCACATTTCTACGAGTATCTACACTCACTCGCTCAATGACATCTCGAAGGTCAATATCGATGTCACGCGGATATAAGAGAGCCCTGCAGATGGCAAACCTGCAAGATTTTCTAGTGGCCATCATAAAAACAATGATCCCAAATGAATGATAGTCAGCGGTGGCATTATAGGGCTTTCCAAGCTCGACCTAATAAAAATAGAGAGTAAAGATTAGCACACTGACTTTCCTGTATGGAAACCTAACAAGCAAAAGTTAAACTGTGAAATAAAATGTATGATCAGCCATACACGGAGCAGTTAAATAATGGTTGGTAGGAGAGACAGGCCACAGTGTGGCCCCGTGACATTTTTAGGACTTGTGTCACAACCATTCTGACTCTGCTTCATCTCCCAAATTCTTCTTCTTTAAGGATAATGATATGGCTGATAAACATGAAAAAATAAAGATAGGGGTGGCAGAGGGGCCACAGAAGGGAGGTCTTTTCCCTTACCTCAGGGGCCATATAGCCTGGAGTACCAGTATCACTATATGCCATCTGGGATCCAAAGATATTGACTTGCGATAGGCCAAAGTCCGCTATTTTGACATGTCCGGAGCTGTCCAGCAGAATGTTCTCTGGCTTCAAGTCTCTGTAAAATAAAAGGAGAGAGTGAGCTTTGCAAATCAAATATTAGAAATATGTTCAGCTAACACTAATTGTTCAGTTATAGAATCATGAGAGGTGCAGGTAATCTAACCCATTGGCCCCCATCTAAAACTGAACGATTAGCGTTAGGGGAACTCGATTCGACTTGATGTTATCTCTTCTACTGGTGTATGGGGATGGAACTGGCCATGGGCTACTTTTGCAAACTCAACCACAACTAAAACGCCAGTGTTGGGTGGGATTGATGAGGCTTTGATGAAGTACATACCTATGAATGATGCCGAGGCTGTGCAGATATTGCAGTCCACAGAGAAATTCTGCTGAGATAAATCTGAAAAGAAAAGAGAAAAGATGTATTAATATCAAGTATTGGGGAACAAATTATTATTAGATGGATTCTTCTAAGCAGTGTAAGTCATGGGAATAAATGCATTGCTGTGTCCATTTAATGGGATAATACATTCTTCAGTCCTTAACCACCCCATAGAGGTCAGGTGACAGTCACCTGATCTGACCAAAAAATTAATTATTATGGTGATTACACACACTGGCTGAGCGTTCTCTGGGTGGAAATTATTTTAATCACATGCTACTGAGAGAATGAACTATTTTCTGGCAGTTACCAGACACACCTAGAGCTACACAGGAGATCACTGGGCATAGCAACTGATCATTAATCAGAATGAACAAATAGCTCCCTATGGAATCAGCTATACAAGTAGCATGCCGCAGCATTGTTTAGGGATCAGTTTCATCTAGTTGAAGCTATGTACAATCATGTGAAATTGATCTTCACAATGCTAAATCACATGATACTTTGCTCACAATGGGGTTGGGGAGTAAAGGGAAGAGAAGCATTATCAAGCACATGATGCTGTCCCCCTTCAGTTAGAAAGTGAGCCTTACCTGATGCAATCAATTGGAAACGGTGCTTTACGTCTAATTGCATCCCACAGATCTCCACCACTCAAGAACTCCATCACGAAGAAGAGATCGTGCTGTGCAAGATAAAGAGAAATATACAGGTTACAATGCAGATATTGACTATTCTAGAACTACTTCTATCGACCTCTCATTTAATATTTGGGGTGTTTCACTTTCCATAAAAGGGTAGAGTTGGCAGGAAAAGTATCAGGAACAAAATAAAGAAGGTGAAGTGGACATAAAGGTGGAAATGCAGCAACATGGGGATGTCTGGAGCTGATGGGCAGTTTAAAAGCTTAAAGCACATCTAAACCCAGGAACAAATAATGTCATATATTGCATAGATGTGGTGACTGCTTCAGCTTTATTTCCTTTACATACACCTGGTGATCCTGCCACTAGCACACTTCTTATTCTAGGGTGACATCGCTCACTTAGTGCATTGTATCTGTGGAGGAACTGCGTTGTCACCTTAGGATAGTAATGGGTCTATTTATAAACAATTCGCAGAGCCATGTGCCCTGCGAATCTTTATGAACATTCGCTCTGTTCAAATAGAGCCAAAAACGAATGTTCTTAGTATAATTTGTTTTAGGCTCTAAAGTATTGTAATGTCACACTATGGCCACTAGATGGAGCCAAGGAGCATAGGAAATAGATACTTATCTCCTATGCTCCTTAGCTCCATCTAGGGGATATAATGTGGAGGCAGTGTAAGGACACAAATACCAGGTAATTCAGCAGCTATGGGTCTCCAGCAGCACCCCCCAGCCTGGCTACAATTGCTAGCCTTAGCTTGATAAGGCTTAACTCAACAGTAGTCCTGTTTTTCATAAATCTCTGACTACTTACCTTTCCAAAACCTCCTTCGCCGAGTACTTTATGGAAGATGAAGCTGGCAAGGTTAAAGCCAGCAGGGGCATCGTGACCCGTGCTAGTGCACGGCAATGCCTCGCTGGCCACCTCGCCGACCACTTCACCGACCACCTCGCTGATTACATCACCAGCCAACTCGCTGACCACCTTGTCGAGAATTTGATTGGACATGTCAGTGATTATCTCGCTAACTATCCCGCCAACTTTTTCACTGACCACCTCGTCAATTACGTTTCTGACCACCTCGCTGACCGCTTCGATGACTACTAAAAAAAGAGAAATCATGACATTGTATAAGTTTACAGCAATAGGATAGCTACTCTACAAAACCTAGACTGATAATGGCGGAATACACTTAGAGTGGAAGCCAGAGATCCAGGCTTCCACTCTGCAGCTGCTGGCAGGACACAGGCTTTCCCACTCAGGCTATGGCTGCCGTGTAAAGAATGCAATCTGTGAGGGGCTCATTTATAATGGAGAGCTTGTATTCCCGCGCACTATATCTAAAACAGTGACAATGACGTTATATTGTATGCCATTGTGCTTATCGTTCTTACCTGGGTCATCTTCAGCGGCCTTCATTCTCTTATTGGGTGGTGAGGATGAACTCTTTTGTGATCTCTGCCTTTTTGGGGGGAATAGGCTGTAAAAGACGGCATGCAGCATCATATTGGCCCCCATCAATAGAGAACCAAATTTCCCCTTTTTTGCTGGCTTTTCTTCACCAGCAGATTGGCCGGATCTTTGTTCATCCCTCTTATGCTTTGGGTGTCCATCATTCTCTCTCTCATCGGAACCCTTTTGTCCAAAATACTTCCTCTTATTTTGGACCTCAGAACTCCCCTGGTCGCCACTTCTAAGCCTCTTCCCATGTTTAGGGGGTTCCTGAGCTGCCTCCACCTGTAAACCACCAGATGGTATGGTGGGCTGATCCAAAACCTCCATAGAAGGATCCTCTTGGATGGTATCTAGAGGATCCTCCTCTCTCCTCCTTCTTGGATCACGCATGAAAAAACGCTTTATATTCTGAAAACGCTTCATCGTATACAAATACAATGAATAACACACAGAACACAAAACAACAATGCCTCCACTATCACTAGCAAAAGCACTCTGACTAGACTCTGCTTACCCACCTTTATATAAGAACTGCTTCACAGTGACATCACAGTGTGAGATTCCACCTATCAGAATGCAGCATTGGGATTGCATCTGTCAATTCTCAGCCACCAATCAGATTGCAGCATTAGGGTTGCAGCTGTCAATTCCATCCACCAATCAGATTGCAGCATTGGGGTTGCAGCTGTCAATTCCCAGCCACCAGATTCCAGCTCTGAGATTGCAGGTGTGACATCACATTGTGAGATTCCACCAATCAGATTGCAGCACTGGGATTGCAGCTGTCAATTCTCAGCCAACAGATTCCAGCTCTGAGATTGCAGGTGTGACATCACATTGTGAGCTTCCACCAATCAGATTGCAGCATTGGGATTGCAGCTGTCAATTCCCAGCCACCAGATTCCAGCTCATTTCCCAGAGCACGTGTGAATCTGTCAGCCGAGTGAAAACAGCGGATCTCACTAAATAAAGAAAACTTGACCAGTTCTGAGACATTGGAGGCGGGGGAAGGGGGGATAAAAGCTGTCCGAAAATGAAAATGTAAAAGCTGATTGGCTGCTGACATTTGTGAAGTTTGGTCTCAGACATTTGTCATGAATTTCCCCCTTTATGTCACACCTCGGAGACATTATCATAGACCTCGAAGATACTAACACACAATTCTGACATTTCATCTCACATGTATTAGGCCCCATTCACACCTATGCGTATTGTAATATGCGCGTCTGTCGCGCGACCATCACGCGGTTTTTTTTTACCGCGATTCGCGGTAAAAAAGCCGCGCGACCGTCGCGCGATTCCAAAGGCTACTTGGCAGTATACTAATGGAAAACGCCCTACAAAACGGACCAATACGCAGCAAAAAACGCTCCGGGACCTTTTCATGCGTGGGCCGTTTTGTAGTGCGTTCGGGACGGGCGGAAATACGGACAGGTGGGAACGAGGCCATTTACTACAGTGCTATTTATTTTTTTGACCATTTTGTAGAGCGTTCATCGAGCGTAGGACGCGCTACAAACGGTCAGGTGTGAACCAGGCCTTAGACTCTATAGGATGAAAACACAAAGCTTTAACTCCAAGGGGAGAAGTCTGAGGTTTTTTTTTTTTAAAGTGACAGTTATTTTCCAGAGAGATTTGAAAATGACAGTTACATGACTGAAGACACAGTTACTTATCCTGATGTGCAGGGCCGGACTGGGACTAAAAATAGGCCCGGGCATTTTAGACTGAGCAGCCCAATCACGTGACCACCAACAGGCCCCACCCCTCACAACAGGAGGCGGAGCCAAACACAGAAGCGTAATCGAGGGGCAGTGCCGGCCACTAGTAAGTATCGCAGGGCAACAGCTGACACACAAGCCTTGCTACAATATAGGAAGCTTGCTATAGAGAATATCTGTAAAAAATAAGTCAAGGCAACTGGACTTGCTGTATTTTTCTTGAAGACGTTTCACTGGTCATCCAACCCGCTTTCTCCATTCAGACATTTCTGAATGGAGAAAGCTGGTTGGGTGGCCAGTGAAACGTCTTCAAGAAAAATACAGCAAGTCCAGTTGCCTTGACTTATTTTTTACAGATGTACAATGACCTGGATGAATGAGAACCTTCACAGACATATTACTATAGAGAATCGGATCTCACTGGCCCCCCAACCCGCCTGGCATTCTCTGCACTAAAGTAACTAACACTCTAATGTCCCCCGCACAGTCACACACTATTATTATACATTTATAAAGCTCTGACATATACCGCAGTGCTGTACAGAAAAGTCACATCTGTCTCTGTACAGAGGAGCTTACACTCTAATGCAGAATAATACCATTAGCTATAGAGGACTAAAAATCCCTGCAAAACATTATCTCGGGCGCCCCCCCACACACTAAATTTACTCCACTCGGCTGTGGTCTCAGGTGGGCTCTGCAAGGTCTGTGGTGGGCTCTGTGGGGTCTCAGGCTGCTAAGCCCACCTGGGACCCTGCAGAGCCCACCATAGACCCCGACTCAGATCCTGCAAATCCCCCCTGGCCTCCTTGTCATCTTCGCTGCCCGACTGGAGCTTCGGCGACACCTCCCGCCTCCTCCGTCAGTGTCTCCGCCTCTTACGTGTCTCCGCCTCTTTCGTCTCGGGGGCACTCGACACATTTTTTTCTCTCATGGGGGCCAGTTGCCACATTTCATACTTTAAAATAACAGTCACCAATATACTCACAATAATCCTATTCATATCTGTAGGTTTAGGTGCGATTAGGGATTCCTGCATCAGAAACGTGTGTTTTTCTGCAGCAGAAATCCCTAATCTGGCGTTTTCCAGTTACAGCTGTCACCTATTCAAGTTAATGATCAGCATGCACACTTGTTCTTGCAGTCTTCTCTTCCTTAGCAGCGGGGGAGGGGTATCTATTTGCATATGAATGAGCCGCGATATTTACATATGAATGGGCCGCGGCTTATTGATATGCAAATTAACGCGGCCCATTCATATGTTAATATCTCAGCCGTCACCGGGACAGTGCAGGCTGAAGGAACAGCACCAGCAAGCTCCGGAAAGAGCACAGAGTAGAGAGAGCTGGGGGAGGAGGTGTTTCTCTGGCCTCCCCCACCAGCGCCCTCTAGTGTCTACTGTGTGGTAGTGCCGGCTCTGCTCGCTACCACACAGTAGACACTGCTCTGCACAGAGCCGGCCATCGGCATAGCGGACCGGCCCGAACACAATCAGGTTGATTGTGTTTGGCCCGGCCCGGGCCACCGGGCAAGTGCCCGGTTTGCCCTATGGCCAGTCCGGCCCTGCTGATGTGTGTATAAGCATCATGTGGGCATTACCTGGTGGGATCTGTATGTAATTACAGCCTGCCCAGGAAAGCCAGCTTCTCCTGACACCCAGCCATCAAGGCATTGCGATATCTGTATTACTCTTCTCATGTGCCAGCCCGCTGCTTGTATCAGGGCTGAGGACTCCTAAGAGGAGCACTGAGACCCCGTTCACACTGAGCTACATCCAAAAAAAAAGCTTTTTCAGCACGATTTTGAGCTATATTGAGCTACAGTGCTCATTTTGTCGCGCTACTTAGCGTGACTTGTCGCAGGGACTTCGTAGCTGCTACATTGGGCTGTAACCAATCAAAAGCGTGAATAAAGGGGTTCATCTTCCTGCAGGCTACTATCATTTGGTGCAGCTGTAAGTGGCTTAGGATTTGGAAATGGAGAGACTAGAAGCCCCATTAGCCAGTGCGGGCAGAGGGACTCATATTCCTCAATGGAGTGGAAGTGCGTTGGCATAACCACACCACTAGTCTATTGGTACTGCCCCCGATCCCAAAACTGATCGCAGTTGCAAATAATAAATGCACATTTATTCTTTTATTAATGTGGATGCATTTATAATAATAATTGTGCACTGCACAAGGACCGTGACATGTACATTCCATGTATACCAATGGTAAAACAAAGCCTGCGCTAATGAAAAAATAATTTATCCGTAATTATAAAAAATGTTCAATGTGAAAAAAAAGATAAATATAAAAGAATTATATGAAAGAGAAAGCTAAGAGCTGCTGAACTAAGGCAATAAGCCCTATGAGTTAGTAGGATATAAAGTACAGCGCTAAAAGCTTCTATGTCAAAAATCTGAATAACTATAAGAAATTTAGCATCACTAGTGAGTCAAGTGCATTCGCAAAGGGAATAAATTGTATGTATCAATCACATCTATGTAAATAGCATGCGAGTATAAATACCAATCAATGATGAACCAAGATAAAATGTATTAAAATGAATGAAAAATAATATAATATATAGTGTGTGAAATCACTCACAACGATAAACTGTGTCAAAACCTATTGGCGTTGTAACGACCAAGTGCTGTGAAACCATGTCTATAAGTGAAACAATGTTGCAAAAAACACCACATTAATCAAAATATAACAACATAGTCTAAACCATGTGTGAAACCAAAGTGATAAAGAAAAGTACTTTTCTTTATCGCTTCGTGAAGCTGAAGCTGCAGCGCCTGGGAGGAGAGAGAGGGAGCAGTGACAGGTGCGATCAGAGCCCCACTCAGTATGCCAGTCGCTTGCGGCCATATTAAGTGGGGCACTCATATTAATAACGTGCTGGATTAGTCTGACCCAGGGGCGGACTGGGCCGAGGGCAGGGTGGCAATTGACTCAGGGCCTCTCTGATACCTTTGCAAAAGCCCCCCTCCGCCGTCGCCGCAAGCACTTCATCTGCACCTTACCAGGCCTTACAAAGACCCCTACCCATTCACTAAAGGGTTAAATCAAATAGTAAAAAGTCCAGACTTTTAGATCAAATCCTTTAATTGGGAAAAAAAAACAAAGACTCAATTTTTGACTATTCCTTTAATTAAAAAAAAAATGGCTCCATCTATGTAATCCAGCGTCAATCACGATGCACAACCCCCGCCGACATAAAAAAAGTCCCGCTGCACGACGACGACCACCCGAACCCGGGGGAAAACTCGCCGCAAAAATGACATTCAGCCCGAATGTCAACAGATGGGCGGAGCGTGCCGTCACGTCTCGCTCCGCCCATTTGACATTCTCATTCTCATTGTCTAATACATTTGACATTCTCAGTCGTCTAATACTACATAGCATTCGGAAACTCCAGAATGCTTTCGCGATTTTCAGAATGCTATTCGGGTCTGTGAGCCGAGGTGTCATAATGCTTTTCATATCACACCTCGGCTCACAGACCCGAATAGCATTCGGAAAATCGCAAAAGCATTCTGGAGTTTCCGAATGCTATGTACTATTTGACGACTGGGAATCTCAAAACGAAACGAAACAAATTTTTTGCTGGTGCACATGTCTATTGTTTAGTAGTGGCAAGCACCTAATTGCACACCTGTGCACAGACCTTATGGAAAGGGTGCTGGCTAATGTTCTGGGCTCCAGCTGGGAAGAGAGGTGTTCAGGTGTTAAGGTGCCCATACACTGCTCGATTCTCGTACGAGAATCGCGGGAAATCCCGCGATCGTACGAGAATCGAGCAGTGTGAACGAAGATGTGCGACCGTTTCTACTGTGCGGCCGCACGTCTTTTGTCGAGCCAGCATGCTCGAAAACCCGCCGAGAATCGTACGATTGTCGGCGGGTTTCTAGCCTGCTCGTTCGACAGCTGCGGAACGGGCCGGTGTGCGCACGCGCACACTGCCCGTTCAGCATTGCGGTTCATCGGAAGCCCGCCCCTCAGCGGGGCGGGCTTTCGATGATCGCAAGTACGATCTGCCTGTCCAAGATGGGCAGATCGTACGAGCTTTTAACGACCATCACAAGACAAAAGTCTTGCGATGGTCGTAAGGTGTATGGGCACCTTTAGGAGGACGTCAGAGGGGAGCCAGGGGGCTGTGTGTGCTGGAGGCACAGGGAAGACAGCAGAGGAGGCTGAGAGAGCTATTTTAAACATGGAGTATTAAGCTGCTACTTTTTAAATAAATGCATGCGCACTACTAATAGTACGACCTCTAAGGAAAAACAAGGCATATATACAGCTAGCAGTCAGATGGCTTAATTAGCTGCTGGCAATTTTACCGTACCTGCTGTGTGTACTTACTCATGCACAGCTTAATCATCCAGTCATTCACTAAAGACACATAATTCCAGGAACATTCCAAATGGCTAAAGAGGGACACTGCAGGTATGGCATAAACACCCCCTTTTATGTTCAGAGACATCACAAACTTCAAACAATGATATATTTGTACATTTGCTTAACGTAATACATTTCCAAATTCCCCCCTAAAAAAAAATCGTAATGGTATGAATCTACAACACCGCATACAGCGTTCAGCAATCTGGAGAATGTGTTGTATAGTATAGCTTGCAAGGTGTACTAGTGTGGGGTACTTAGTGTATTGCACAGCATGTACATGGCAGCGGCCTATAATATGTAAATTACAACAGGTTAAAGAGAACAGAATTTTCCAGGCTATGTGACATAATGCAAAACATTACATAGTCTGGGCCATTCACCACAACACACAGCCGAGAGGTGCTTTGGGGTGCAATTCAAATGAATAGCATGCTTACAGAAGAACTCCGGGGGAAATTATCCTTAACCCTTGCAGTGGGTCTATCCCCGCACTGCAAGGGTTACATGCTAGTTTGTGTCTAGGGTGCAAAAAAAGTTATACTTACCTGATCTTCTGAGTCGACTTGCTCTTAGACCCAATCTCTGGAGCCTCTAAGATCCTGTAAATCATTGCATTCTATACACAGTGTGAAGAACGTGAGGACACTAAGGGACATACCATTGTTTCAGCGGAAGACAGGCTGGAAGGAGCTTATTTTCAGCCCTAGACCAAAACGAGCACTTAAAGTGGACCTTTACCCATATCTTTAAAGTAACAGTAAACACACCGTTAGAAATGTTTAGTAATGACAATCTACAAACACATACTTCTAGATAATTGCCGGCTTTGTATTCTTTGCATCCCTTATTTCTCTTTTCTTCCCTAGTCTCTTGGCAGTGGCCATGTTTAATAAGGGCAGACTACTAGCTCTCCCTTTACTTCCTGCATTTCTGGTACATATGACTAGGACATGTGACCGTACACAACATCTCAGGGGAGGAAAATGCCTTTTCCTGAGATCCCCTGAGATTACAGATGAGATTTCCCAGCAATGCTCTGCTGATAACAAGGCAATCCCGGTGTGCATTGCTTTGGCAAACTGAAGGCATGTTGCCCTTTCAAAGCAGGAGGTGAATGCTCTGCAAGTGTAAGTATTTCATAATCACAGCATTTTACACCTATGCATGGCATGTCTATGTTATTATTAATCATCATACATATTGGAATGCATTGGTAGAATATGATTTTCAAGTGTAAAGGTCCAATTTAATAATTTTTGCGCTGGTGCTGGTCTCTGATCCACCGCAGACTCCTCTTTCTTCCTGTGCCACGGAGTCTGACCGACGTGCACACTCCCGGCTGCATTCATCCAGCTTCAGCCTTGCTCTCCTCCTCTCCGCGCATGCACCCGCCCACACTTCCTTCTTCACATCATTCGGGAGCCGGGACTTCTGCTGCCGGGAGCGAGCGGTGCTTGCCAACTTTTTTTTTTATCTTGGGGCATATACAATATCTACTGCTTACTAGCAGTAGATATATGCCAACAAAATTGACTTTATTACTACTTTAAGTTTGAAAGAACTCTCTTACATTGGTGGTAGGGGTCGATCGATTATTGGCTCTACCAATTATTATGGCTGATATTCACAAATTTTTTAATAATCGGTATCAGTCTTACATTTACCAATAAGTGCTGACAGTGAAGGAGAGCCCTGCCGCTGCAGCAGCAACCACTACCTTGAGTGTCCTCCCACACATCCTGTGCCTTCAGTATGCCCCCCCTACCTTCCAGTGGTTCCAGTGTGCCCCCAAATCCAGTGCCTCCATTGTGGCCCCACAAGACCCAAAACCCCCCAGCCCTATTTATCTGCCGGCGGCTAGATTCCGCACACAGCAGTTGAATGTAAACAGCAGGCAGTGGGCAGGTGCAATAGCCAGCCTGCTATTGGCTATTGGAATTTGCAATAGCCAGTAGAAGGTTGGCTATTGCACCCACCCACTGCCTGCTGTCAGTCAGCAGAGGAGCAGGCCTGAGAGAGAAACGTCTCTCTTAGGTCTGCTCCTCTGCTGATTGCTGGTCAGTGTAGTGCCCTTTTACATTTGTGGTGAGTGAAGAATTGCCCAATGTTACTGGTGGTCAGTGGTAAAGTACCCCATCATATTGGTGGTCAGAAAAGAAGTTCCCCCTTATATCAGTGGTTAGTGGCAGAGAAATGCCCCATTACATTGGTGCTCAGTGGGAAAAATGCCACACAGGTGCCACAACTATGCAACCACCATCAGATCACTTGCCTGCATGTTGGGTGTTGCTGAACCTGTACACCAATCTGGCTCCAGTGAGTCCAGTGATGCCGAGTGCCTTCAGCAATATGGTACATCATGCAAAGGAAATCAGAAATAAAACACATTTGAGAAAAACACATACAAACTGAGCAGAGAAAGCCCAGCTGGATTGCACTGGTATGCACGGCAGCAATCCAGAACCCTTTGTTCTACATGGCAATGTGTCACTGATAGTCAGCAACTGCATGCGTGTATGGGTGCGACAATTTAAAGTGTATGTAAAGGCAAAACTTTCATTTTTAGTTTGGGATAGTCATGAAGGACTAGACCCTTTGTCAGGGTTTTATTGCTGTCTGTGTCTTCCTTTTGTCTTGGTTACCATTGTTGTTGAGACAGGAAGTGAGGGGAAATTCAGACATCCCAACCTGCAAAACCTTATTTCAGGGATTCAAACATAGTAGATATTATACCATTTTATTATTATTAATTACATTATGTTTTTATTTTATTTGTGATTATTAACACTACAGTACATGACAAGACTAGGAAGTGTGCCACTCACCCTCCACAGGCGTCTTCTATCGGCTCCCCCTCGGGACTCATCACAAGGTGTCTGACTTTTGTCTCCAGCCAATCACAGGCCGCCCTGCCGTGCCTAAACCCCTCCCACTGACCAGCCACCGTTACAGGATCTGCAGGCACGATCTTTTTTTTCCCTTACAGCTAAAAACTTTATTTACACTCAGCAGAACTAGTGAGCGCAGCAGACCCGCAAAGGTTTAGATCCTTTCCGGGATAAAATGTCTCTCTTGCGGGCGTCCGGGAGCCGCTATCTAATAGCGGGAGACTCCCGGAACGTCCGTGAGACTTGGGACGTCTGGGAAATTAGAAATTTTAGAGATGTCACCAGAGCAAGAGGGGAGGCAAAATCCTCCAAAGGGAAATGGATTTCTCCATTAACAGCATTCGAATCTCCTGCTGTGGCTATTGTATTCTGACGGCTCCTTCCACGAAAGTTGATTCAGTAATTGACTTTTGACGAGCCTGATGGGTAACACAGTGTAAAACAGGACATACACCTATAGATTATCTGAGGATGTTCTATGGTCAGGTGGAAAAAAACAGATTCCTCCATCTACACAAAACTGTGTGGATGGAGGAATCGCCCAGTGGGCCAAGCTTCAGTATCTTGCTAGTCGACCCCGCTGGCTGTCAAATCTGAACAATCTGATTGGATGCAGGCAATGTTCAGCTATTTTGAGAGCCAGCAGGGCCTACTAACAAGATACTGAAGCTTTACCCAGTGGGAGATTCCTCCATCCACACAGATTAGCGTCGATGGAGGAATCTATTTTTTTCCACCTGACTATAGAAAATCTGCAGATAATCTATAGGTGTATGGCCATTTTTTTTGCAGCTACACTTTAAAACCCAACCCTTTGTTGGAAGGCCATTGAAAAATCAATTTTTTTCAAACAGAAGGGCACCAATGGGGCCACACATTGCTCAAATTTCAAGCAGTGTACGGCCAGCTTAAAAACTGCTACCAATTCCTTACATCAACTGACATTCTAAGGGCCAGATCACACAACCACACAAAACCATGCAATTAATGCATGCTATTGCACAACACACTCAGTGGGGAATTTATTAAAACTGGAGCAGTCAGAATCTGAGCAGTTGCCCATGGCAACCAATCAGCTTGTGCAGTTAAGATTTGAAAATGAAAGAGAGAGGCTGATTGGTTGCCATGCACAGTTGCTCCAGGTTTTGTCTGCTCCAGTTTTGATAAATGCCCCTCCTAGTTTTTAGCATTTACTTGCCTGGTACCCCAATGCACCTCCTGGCCTCTGCACACTGCAATGCAGTGCAACACCCAGTACCACAAAACCATGCATTGCGTTGCAGTGTAATGGGAAAAAAAAGTAGTACACGCATTACATTTTTACTCTGCTGCGCAATGCAATACACGGTATTGCAGTACCACGTGTTCCTGTGAAAAACAGTGCAAGGTGGATGGGAGTGCCATTCAAATGAATGGCAATGCAATGCACCTAGCACACAGTAACACATGCTAGGTGCATCATGCGACTGTGTGCGTACATGCTTTAGGTGTGAATGGGCCCTAACAGTGTATGGCCAATGTTAGATAGGAAATGCCCTTATTTAGTGATATTTCCTATCTTTTTTTACTGTTGTGTCTCAGGGACAGAAAATTAAGGAAAATCTCCTCAACGGGACAAAGACAGCAAGACATGACTTGATCGGGGTTCTAACCCCTCCCTATTATATTCAAAGCGGGGGAAAAAAAGCGGTGGCTATAAAAAATACTTTGTTATTGGCAGCAGTGTAGGGCTGGCTGCTTCTAGCACAGGATATAATAAAAGCTGCATGGCCTATGGTACACCCATGGCAGTTGCATAATATAGCATACAATTCTGTCACGAAAGCAGAGTATGATAACTGTGACCATTGAACAACTTTATCTTCCTGCCACTTTATCTTCCTGCCGGATAGTCATATTGATATCTCTGAGGCAAAACTGCCAGAAAGGAAAAGAGAGCAATTTAAACCCAAGAGGTCAGGGGAGCCAAATATATCTGCTGCTCTCTTGTATTTACCAGTCATGTGATCACATTTACCAATGTACAATGTTAAAAGGTAATATGTAACTCTTAAACTTTTTTCAATAATGAATCCAGAACAATCAAATATACATTGCCCAGCAAAAGAGTTGGAACAGCTCCAACTCTCTCAGCTCAGCTTCCCTAAACTTCCTATCCAATACAAAATCACAAAGGGCAGAGCAGCTCTCCATCTATTAGCTTGGAGAAAGGAGGAACAGAAAGCAGAGGGACGGGGAGTGTCTTGCCTTGCTGTGTCTTTGTAGAGATACACATACACACAGCTGGATAGCACACACAAGGGTGGCTCCATAGGACCCTGCAAGGGAAAGGAGCCATCCTAAAACAGGATATCAGGACCAGTACTCACGGGACACTGCTGGAAGCTAAAACTGTTAAACATCAAGGAGCTGCATCCATTGTAAGTGATTAAACAGTATTCTCCCCATTATCTGGCATTCAAGCAACCAAATGTCCTCTCTTTTTTTTTTTTTTTTTTTTTTTGCGGTTGCTTGATAGATATGGGGACACTAAAAAAAATGTGTTATCTACTAAATTTATTTTGTTGCTAAGGGAAATTCTTTGTGTATATCTTGCAGCCAGCCAGCAGCTAGATTTTGCGGTCTGCAGCAGAATATAAAAACAATGGGGAGCCAAATCTGGCCTGCTTTTGGCTATTTCAAATTGCAATGGCCAATAGCAGGCTGGTTATTGCACCCGCACACTGAGCAAAGGAGCACCTGAGAGAGAACATTCTCTACGGTTGCACGACTTTTATCTTAGGAACATGTCCAAAAACCCGCCGAGAATCATACGATTGTCGGCGGGTGTGTGGCATGTTTGGAAGATAAATGCCGCAGTCACACACTGCCCATTCAGCATTGCGGTTATCGGAAGCCCGCCCCTCTGAGGGGCGGGCTTGCAACGATCGCAAGTACGAGCTGCCTGTCCAAGATTACCAGATCGTACGTGTTTTTAATTACCTTACAAGGTCTGTGGCCAGCTTAACACCCGCATATGATGCTGAGCCTCCATGATTGAAAGAACTGAAATCCAATGAATGAAAGGGACGGGCTCCATCCAATTTGCTGTAGGTTCTAATACACACTGTAAGAAGCTCACGTTGTGCAGTGCAATTTCTATACAGGAGAGTAGCCTGTACAAGACAAGGCTGGATTTCTGCTTTAAAATGTGTCATACATAGAAATAATTGCATTATCTGTCATTATAACTGAAACATGTGGTTTAAAAAAAAATTTGGAGCAATGATGAGAATGTGCAGCTGTCATTTGCAGGAAAATGGTGGACAATGGGTGAACTGCAAGCTGCAAGACTGTGACGGCAATGACGACAGCTTGGGAGATGGTGAGTACAAGAGAGCCTTATCTATGTATAATGACACCTTGTAAATATTTTACTGCTATCTTACAATGTGGATGTGAATGTTATATATTTATCATCTATTTTATGGACCGCCAGGATTGTTCCTGCTATGAGGCACAGTGAGAAGTGAGATTATGTTTAAAGAAGACCTTTACCCCCTTTCACTAAAAACCACATCAGCACACAGCTCTGAAATAATCTTGCATTCATTAGTTATATAAAAACATATTTTTCTTTTACTTGCAATTATTGTTTTTCCACTTCCTGGTTCACTTGGTCATTAGTGATTTAATATATGCCCAAGCATTGCATCCAGGGAAGGTTACATCAGCAGTAAATTACTAGGAAATCTCATCTGTAATCTCATGAGATCTCAGAAAAAGCCCCCCCGGGATAATGTGCATGGTCACACGTCCTAGTCACATGTGCCAGAGCCCCAGGAAGTAAAGGGAGATCTAGTAACCTGCCCTTAGTAAAAAAAAAAAAAAAATGGCCACTGTGAGAAGACTGAGGAGGAAAAGAAAAACAAGGTATGCAAAAAATAAAGCCAGCGATTATCTAAAAAGTATGTGTTTGTAGATTGTCATTACTAAACATTTCTAAAGGTGTGTGTCACGGTCTGGGGACCGGGGCACTAGGGTATGCGAGCTCCGGGGTTTGAGGAGTTGGTAGGAGTCACAGACAGGAGGGATTTCTGGGATGTTGGTCACAGGGAGAGAGGAACTAATGGTCTGTGCGCAGAATCTAAGAAGGGCCAAGTATTTGACAGAGCCTCTAGTGGTGAGGATGATTGGCTGCTGGACACCTTCCAGGTTGCGGCCCTCTAGCGCACCCACACAGACGAAAAAGGACTAGTCGAAGAACTGGATACAAACAACAGGTAGGGAAGAAACTTGTAACCAAGAGGAGGAAGATAGGAACAGTGGCACACAATGAGAGAAAGAGGAGACAGTCACAAGCAAAAGGTGCAAAACGCACAGCAGAATATACTGAAGAGGGTAGCTAAACAAGGACACTCGGGAAGGGTAAGTAGCTTAGAGGCACACCTAGGAGCAGGAAGGTGTAATTTACAAAAGTAATCAGGAAATGTGCATTGCACATGCATACAAAGGATAGCAGAGAGAAAAGTACATGAAGAAGCACAAAGGGATGTATGCACACAGGGGGTGTGCAGACAAGGACGAATCCAACACAGCCACAAGGTAAGAGAGAAGCACAGAAGTAAAAGGGGTGACAGCAAAGCATATAGGACGATACACTGGAAGGTAAGTGACGGAACTGAAGTACAAGAAAGCAAGTAAATAGGAGGAAGCAAAACACACAAAGGCTGGAGAGGGAAAACACAGTAGAAGTGAGGCAATGAAGGCAGCATAGAGAGACTCACAGCACACAGGTGAAAGCAATTAAGGTCTGCAGCAATATACTAAAGGTAACCACTGAAATACTATAGTAGGGGCGCAAGGAGCAAAGCAGGGGATAACGCCAAACAGGGATACCAGCTGGTACAGGCAAGCCAAAGGCACAAGGATCCAATCGTAAGCACAGGGATCATTAGAGGTACGGAACAAGGCATAAGACTTGTTGCTTACACTAAGAGCAACAAGTGGAGGAGGAGAGCAGATTGGCTGCAGCCTTGAGAGACACCATAGGCCGACAGCCCAGAACCAGGGAGCAATGCAAAAATACGGCACGGATTTCCGGATATTGTGACAGTGTGTGTGTTGTCATTTCAAAGATATGGGTAAAGTTCCTTTTTAAGAGAACTTGTCACACACAAAAATGCAGTTGAAAGCACAGAAAAATCAAGTATTTTAAATGTTTACTTCTTGGCAGCATTTTTCCTTTCCATACATCAGATTTTACTCACTTGCAATGTGCTTTCGAACTTGCTAGGGAATTCAACCACTCCAGGAGTTCCACAGTTCCCCCTCCCTCCTTACAAGTCATAGCCCTCTCCTCTTCTGTGAGTGTGTAATTATTGTCCATGGTGGCCCAGCTCCTCAGCTCTTTCCTTTACCTGTACCTACTTCTATATACCCTTTTATGTAACAGCAAAAGGGAAGACAGCTCTGAGTCTGCTGGGGCTGATAGCATCAGGTCCAAGATGGCAGCACCCAGGCTCAAGGCTTCTGGATGTCTACACAAGGAGACATTTACAGGTAAATCGCACACAATACTTTAAATGCACTTCTAATTTGTAGATTTGTGCTGAAATTAATGGTCTGACAACAGGGTCTCTTTAAAGCAGACATTCCACCATCATTCCACACTGCTACCATTACTGTAGCAACTATTGCAAAATAAACGCATCTAATTATAATTACTTGCCACCTTTGTTACTTTGTTGCCACATCCTAATACGTTTCTTATCCTCCTCCTCCTATAATCTTGTGCCACCATTTTGACATCATCAGTGGCCAACTTCTTCCTTGTTCTCTGTTACCTTTTTTCCCCTAGAGCGCTCAAAAACTCTGTGAACAGATCCCCTGCTGAACTGGAGCAGAATGGGACCCATGTCACTCTTGTGACACCCGCGTCCGTTCAGTTGTTTGCCTCCATCTTGTGATGGAGGAAAAACTGAGCTTAACTGACCCATGTTAGTCTATGGGCAAGCTGATGTAAATGAATCTGAGTCTGTTTACATCCTTTTACCTCCAATCCATCATGTTTAGGTCTGAAAAATAGAAAGGATTTGGGGGTAATCAAATGTAATCAAATGTAAAATCAAACAGACGCAAGTCCATTGATACCCGCCTGCTCATAGACTAAAATAGAGTTTCAGATCGGATCCATCTGTCAAAGTGACAGGAAGATCTGATTGGGATGTCCATGTGAAAGAGACCTATGACAGGTTTTGCATCAGATTCTCTTTAAGTGATCCTAAACTCAGGAGTTAAATCTTACAAATGTATTCAAGTACCTTAACTGTTAATAAAAATGTATGTCATTTATGTTGGTTATGTGTTTAGATGAAGCACTGAGATCTTAAGGAATGCTGAATTAAATGTTTCTTGCATATAAGTACATTATATCAGAATACAGCATTATGCAGGAAACATATATAGGAAAACTTCCTGTGTATCATAGATAAGCATGCATATAGAGAGACTAACATTGCACTATAGTGCCATCTACAGCTCAAAAGACATATTGCAGTCAGTAATACAATCAGTATATGCTGTTGCAGTTCCAACAATTTGTGCATCACTGTAAAGGTGCCCATACACTGCTCGATTCTCGTACGAGAATCGCGGGAAATCCCGCGATCGTACGAGAATCGAGCAGTGTGAACGAAGACGTACGGTCGCACGTCTTTTGTCTAAGGAGCAAGCTAGAAAACCAGCCGTAAATCGTACGATTTTCGGCTGGTTTGAACGGTGCTCGGGAGACAAATGCCGAACGGGCCGGTGTGCGCACGCGCACACTGCCCGTTCAGCATTGCGGTCATCGGAAGCCCGATGACCGCAATGGTTGTAATCACTTTACAACCATCGCAAGACTAAGGTCTTGCGATGGTTGTACAGTGTATGGCCACCTTTATAGATTATCTCTGAATTGGTGCTGACACTGTCCTTCCTTCTGGAGGGTGGCAACTTTTGTTCCCTATGGTCCCTGTGCACGGGAGGTGGCTGACAAATGTTGCCTCCACTTAAATAGAGAATGAAAGGGAAAAGATATTTTAATAAAACCAGAAAAGTATATATACCTGCATCATTTATTTTCAAAGCACATCCAACAACGCTGCACTAGTTTTTGAAACCCGTCCTTAAAAAAACCCCAAAAAACTGAGGGGAATTTATCAAAACTGGAGCAGTCAAAATCTGGAGCAGCTGTGCACAGTAACCAATCAGCTTCTCTCTTCAGTTTGTTCAGTTAAGATTTGAAAAATAAAAGAGAGAAGCTGATTGGTCGCTGGGCACGGCTGCTCCAGGTTTTGTCTGCTCCCGTTTTGATAAATTCCCCTCAAAGTGTTTTATTTTGGAAACCATTTCCTCACTGCAGACTTCACCTCTTCATCACAGATAAAATGCTGGCCCTTCAAGTGTCCATTTAGTTTTGGGAACAGGTGGTAATCACTAGGAGCCAGGTCATGGCTATGCGGTGGATGCAGCAGCACTGAAAAGTCCAGGTGTTAAATTGCATCTCTTGTTGCTGCACTTGTGTGAGGCCTGGTGCTGTCATGTTGAAGAAGTGTTTCCTTTAATATTCCATTTCGTTTGATTCTTTATTTTTAATGCAGTAAGAGTTTCAATATAACGTTCAGAGTTTATTATTGTTCCTTTTTCAAGAAAGTCTGTAAGAATAAACACAAGAACAACAGAAATGAAACACTTCTTCAACACGACAACACCATGGGACTGCAGGTGACATTTAAATGGTAAACATAACATCATAATAAATAAATAAATAAAGACACATACCACCAGATATTGGCATAACAATGGCTGCGGCATTTTAGTGGTACGAATAAATTAGTAAAACCTTTAAAACCAACCACTTGCCCAGTCATTACAACTCAAGCAAAATCAATCACTTAAATGTATAGTCCCCCCCTGAGGTGACAAAGCAAGTAAAACGCAGCGACTAGGGAGGGAGGGAAGGGGCTTGCTGAGCTGCAATCTGGACAAATGGCGCTGACTTCCCTCAGAACCATACTTATCTAGGATGCTGCAGAAAGTTCCAGAAGTCCACGGGGAGAGCTTTTCCCTCCTAAACGTCCTGGGTCCTCTAAAGTTGTTTAAAGGGCCAGTAGCCTGAAATAAAAAGCAGAGTGTTAGACCACAAAAAACGATTGGGAGAAGGACCCATGAGTGTAAGCAGTGGTCCCTCACCTGAGATTCATCACGTCCCCTGCTGAGTCAGAGCTAGGGTCCTTCAACCAGCAGAGAACATGAGGTTTCCTGATCACAGAGCTATAGGTATGACTCTATTTAACCGAGGTGCCTTGATGTTAATTGGCTGGATTCTGACTTCTGAATCTTTTCCTAAAAATTTATTCCATTAAAATCACTGGAAACCTATCAAAATGTATGACACAGGCATGTCGTAAGGTACCTTACATACTGTGCATTTACATCAGTCTCTGCCCTCAAGGAGCTTACAGTCTAAGGGTCTCACATACACACAGGGCCAATTTAGACAGGAGCCAATTGACCTACTAGCATGTCTTGTAGTGTGGGTGGAAAACAGAGTACCAGGAGGAAAGCCATGCAAGCTCAAAGAGAACATCCAAACACCATGCAGATAGTGTCCTGGATGCGGATTCAAACCATCCATCAAACCATCAAATTGTACACTACTGGTTTCAGTTATCTGCACACCAGTTGCATAACTATCCCTTGACTTTGTTAATGGCTCCAGTTGACATCACTTGCTGGGACTTGTAGCTCCCCAATAACCTCTGTTTGCCGTCCCCTGTGGTTGACAGTGCTTGTTGTGCCTTAGGCCTCGTTCACATGGTGGACTCGTTTTTAAAGGGTATTGGAACAGCAGCTGCCTGGTGCTTTGGAGGCGATACTGCCGCCTCCTGAATGCAGTTTTTGTTTTTCATCCCAATGGGGATTGTCCATTGCAATTGTCTTATTCATTTCAATGATTGCACCTGATAAGCGGCAGCACCTGTCAAATGCGACATGTATATTTTTGCCGCAATGTGACGCCACACATGAAACCCATGACAATGTATGCAGCAGTGTTTGCCCGCAGTGCTGACTTTGCAGCGGGCATTGCGTAGAGCAGTAAAGCTGCACATCAACTGTCTGGTTTTACCGCCCCCTTACCACCCGTGTGATCAAGGGCTTACTGTCAATTCTAAGCCCAAACCCTATACATGTGTCATGTGTACCTTCAGCAGAACACACCTGTCCCCCAGGCTTTCAGTTTCCTATCATTCTCTACCGGATGTCAGGCAGCACATAGATGTCAGGAATGTGCCTCATTAGTTCTGAAGTTACATGTAATCCATTCAAGCAATGAGTTAACATTCCTATATTCCATGTCATGTATGACCCACACATCTGTCCTGGTTGTTACTGTCACCTGTGTCGGGAGTGGTGTGTAAATTTGTCATCTTGCTTTGCTTAAATTATGTCTGTGTTGTGAGTCACTGGTGTCATTCTTTATTCTGATGATTTGGCTCTGCTTAGGTACGCAAGCTGAAAAATAACTGGACACAAGTTGTGGATGTCTGTGTACACTTGAATTGTGTGGCATCCATGAAGTAGACGACGATGGAGAAAAAGTAAGGTTTCCTAAAGATGTAAGACCGGGGCATTTTAAGAACCCTGTGCCTTATTTGTCCCTTCACCTATCTCTGTCCGGCCCAAGGTCCGGACATGGACTGATCGCCAACCTGCGCTCAATTATGGCTTGCTCCACTGGAAGCCATAGCCAACCACATGTCGGCAATCGGTCCGCACACCGCAGTCCTCTTCAATCGTTGGTTGCAAGGACTGCTGGTGTCCTAGCAACCTATTATGTCAAGGGTCCTCCTCCATGCATCCATTGGTTGCTAGGACTGCCAGGCAGTCCTAGCAACCATTGACATCAGGGGGGCTCATCATGGCTGGCATCCTGCACTGGAGAAGTTTCATGCAGGAAGCTTTGGTGGGAGTCTGGGAGCATATTGCAGAGTAAGTGACGCAGTGGCGTGCATCTGCCGGGCCTTTTTCTTTTCTACACAAACTAATAAAAACCTGACAGAGGTTTTACCATAATATACAGTGGGGGGAATTTTATCAAAACTGGAGCAGACAAAATCTGGAGTAAATTTGCATGGCAACCAATCAGCTTCTATCTCTCATTTTCAAATCTCAACTGAGCAAACAGAAGAGAGATGCTGATTGGTTGCCATGGGCAACTGCTCCAGATTCTGTCAGCTCTAGCTTGATAGATTCCCCCCACTGTAAACTCAATGTTAAGTATTCTGCACAGTGTGAAATGGTTGAAAATTGCATGTTGCTGTAGGGGAATTGTAGATATATGGATTGCTCTGTTTCAGCAATGGGTATACAACTAATGACAGCTGTGTCTCAGAATCCAAAAGAGCAGTGGCCAGAATCAAGAGGCATATCTACAACAAATTGCGCCCCTGGCGTCCCGTCCAGCTCCTGGCAACCAGTGACATCACCGGCTGACACTCACTGGTTGCCAGGAGCTGGGCGGGACGCTAGCCAGAGTTTCCCTGGTTGCTAAGGACTGGGTGGGTAGATGTGTTCCCCCCCCCCCCCCATTCAAGTGGTGCTCAGGGCATGTGCCATATGTGCAATACCCTGGATACACATATTGGGACCACAATGGCCAAAGACAATGGGCTCATGTATGAAACTTCTGCCCAGCGTAAAGCTGAGCCATTCGCTCAGCAGAGCTTTAAAATCTATAAAATGGCAAGCTCCAAGCAATAGCTCTGAATAATAGGCCTCATGCATGCAAGGCATTCTCTGATTGGGTGGGGGGGTTGTGGGTGATGTCTACCTTGTCCAATCAGACAATGCCTTGGCGGGAGCAAAAGATAGGAAATGCAGTTTTTATTTTCTATTTTTCCCAAATGCCCTCCACTGTGGCTGATTAAGCACAGTGTATTCTCCGTAAAGAGTACCTGTAACCTGCCCAAAGCTATCACTTAAGGGGCTTGTGAGCCCCCTTGTGATAGCAATAAAGTTGAATGAAAAGAAAATGTTAAGACAATTGAAGAATGTATAGTAAAATAAATTTTTAAAGCAATCATTTCACCCTGCGCACACAAATGCAAACGCATGCATAAGGCGCACACCTGTATGCAAGCAACAATTGCACCATGCATGTTAGGCATCGCCGCGAACGTCGGAGTGAGAGCAATAATTCTAGAGCCATCATTCATTGTTACCTCTAAACTGATGACCTGTAAAGGCTTTTAAAACTTTGCCTATGAACAATTATGGTTACTGTTTCGCCATGTGACGGCTGCACACAATTTTGAGGTTTGACATGTTTGGTATCTATTTACTCAATGCAACCTCATCTTTTATATTTTACCCCAAAAATTGTGGATTATATACGGTAGTTTATGTGTGCACTAACATCCATTTTAGTGTATTTTTGCCTATTGATTTGATTGAACAGTTGTGCAAATATTGTGCGGCATAAAAAAAAAATGCAATTGCCTCCATTTTATTCTACAGGTTTCATATCATATATTATTTTTGAGCGGTAATTTTCTAGCCAAAAATGCAGATTTTAACAGATGTGCGCAAAATTGCTCTGGACGCAAAGTGGTTAAAGGGAACAAAATGGATATTAAATTATTTTTTTAAGTTGTTTCTTCTCTCATCCTGCGATAGAACGTGATATTCTTAGAAAGGCGAGATAGGTCTTTGCGATCACCTCATCTGTATCGCATGATGCTGACTACAGCTGAGTGTTAGCATTATCCACGAGCATTTTCCAAGGGATAGCATGACCTCATGTTACAGCTGGCTATGATATGTTTGGTTAAGCCAAAGGACCCGCAAAGGTCGGCGGATATGTTGGACGGCACCATGATGAAATTGTACAGTAAGTGCATGTGCTGTCTATCACATAGCCTGGGCCCCCCCACTTCCCCCTCACTAAACATGAGGCTTGGCTGCTAATTCCCTTTCAACAGACAGAGGAGGAGGAGGAGGAGGAGGAGGAGGAGGAAAGGATCGTTCATGGGCACTGGAGACAGTCCAAGAGTTCACGTAGCTTCAGCAGGGAGTGTAAAGTATGTACATACAAGACAAGTACATGTGTGACGTCTTTGTGCAGTAGACTCTTCATCCAGAAAAACCTACCCCCTTACTAGACACACCAACATTTGTGTATACCAGCACTATGGAAGACCTCCTCTGCCCCCCACTGCCCTAAAACTCGTAGCTCATATCTATGCAACCTGGCCCGGCTGCTCAATAGGATGCCTCTGATTCATATATTAAGAGGGCGGGAGAAGGGTTTCCAGGTGATGTCACCTGAGAGGAGTGCCCATGTAAATCAAGACAGGTAGATAAAGAGAGGAGGATAAACAGGAATTGCCAGTTCTCCGCTTGGTGAAGAGCCCCCCCCAGGATCTCTGTACTGGTCATTGGTACAGGTAGGAACTCGTCACGAGACCACCGTAGATAACGTAACCCAGTCAGCTGTGTGAATGAACGTGAGCTTTGGCTTGTGTGCATGAGTGAGTGCGTGTTATCAGCAGGAGTGTTTCATAAGCTGACAACACTGGATACATGTATATGCTTAAAGGTCTAACACCAGCGATATGTTCACCATTCTTTAACTCTGACAACCGGTGAACAGTATGGGAACTAGGAGAGGTCCAGTTCAAGTACGATAGAGGTGAGCTGAGGATTTCATCCCTGTCTGGCGTGCTGAGGCTTGTAGTTCAACAGCTTGTGTTGGCCGTGCTAAGAAATTAGGCTTTATTTAGGAAAAGTTGTGGCCAGTAGAGATCCAGGGTGGGCAGATAAGATTCAGCTTGCATTATTCTGTCTGCTACTTAAGGCAAATTTTTGATTGGTCGCTAAGGGACGCAACAAGCTATGGGTGCATCCTTTATTGACGATAACGTAAGATATAAGTCAGCCTTATAGAACATATATCTAGTTATGGAGTCTTCTTTGCTGCAGGAGAATTACGTTACAGATGGTTAGCTCAGACTGTAAAATACAAACAGATTGAAGTTAATGGCAGTCTACGAGTATGAGTAAAGTTTAACTACGTTTAGGAGCTTACAGGGGTTAGGCTGTATGTGTCTAAAATCCTTTTTGTCCTCTATAGTATAAATGTCTAACCTATTACAAAATCTGTCTGTAAGATGATTAAACGATAGTAGAGGAAGAAGGATGGAAAGAATGGGATAGGAAGGAACACAGGGATAAAACGTAAACACAACACGTTAAGTCTAATCTGTTTTATGTAGTTCAGATAAAAATATACCGGTTTCTGCTCTCCAGCTGTAATGGAACTACAAGTCTTAGAATGCCCTTGCTTTTCTAGGTATACTGAGACCTGTAGTTCTGGCACAACTTGTGATCTAGGGTCTGCTCCGCTCTGGCTGGTGGACCTACAAGTCTCACAATTATCCTGCTTTTCTAGGTATACTGAGACCTGTAGTTCTGGCACAACTTGTGATCTAGGGTCTGCTCCGCTCTGGCTGGTGGACCTACAAGTCTCACAATTATCCTGCTTTTCTAGGTATACTGAGACCTGTAGTTCTGGCATAACTTGTGATCTAGGGTCTGCTCCGCTCTGGCTGGTGGACCTACAAGTCTCACAATTATCCTGCTTTTCTAGGTATACTGAGACCTGTAGTTCTGGCACAACTTGTGATCTAGGGTCTGCTCCGCTCTGGCTGGTGGAACTACAAGTTTAAGAATGTTCTGCTTTTCTAGTTATACTGAAACCTGTAGCTCTGGCATAAATGGGGATCCAGAGCTTGCCTCGTTCTGGCTGGTGGAACTACCAGTCTAAGAATGTTCTGCTTTTTTAGTTATACTAAAATCTGTAGTTCTGGCATAACTTGGGATCTAGAGTCTGCTCTGTTCTGGCTGGTGGAACTACAAGTCTCAGAATTATCCTGCTTTTCTAGTTATACTGAAACCTGTAGTTCTGGCATAACTTGGCATCTAGAGTCTGCTCTGTTCCGGCTGGTGGAGTTACAAGTCTCAGAATGTCTTGCTTTTCTAGTTATACTGAAACCTGTAGTTCTGGCATAACTTGGGATCCAGAGTTTGCTATATTTTGACTGGCTTACCAGCATCTATAACACGTGGTTATGGTGTTGGAACCTTGTATTAACTATTCACAGAAAGATGTATTGATTTCCAAGACAGACCCATCTGCATCACTATGAACCCACCACATTTTCAACCACACACATATTTTTAGACAGATGGTTAGTGAAAGATGTATTAATAAAATGGTCAGTGTTAAAATTTCTGCAACTGATGTATCTTAAGCTGGTCATACACATTTAAATCAAATTGCGGGCTGAACAAAAGAAAACCTTTTAGATTTCTCTATTCATGCTAAAAAAAAGCATGGACAAAAGAAATCTCCCCTTTCAGCTATTGTATTCCGACAGCCAGCGCCCCTAGAGATGTGAAAATTACTTGGACAGTGAGTGCAGCTGATTGGCCGTAGTCGCTGCTTGGATGACAATTCTCCAGCTCCTTCAACAAAAATTGGTTGCAAATTAACTTTTGCCATGCCAGGTGGTGTTGGGGCAGCAGGGAGTAGAGGAGCAGCATGGGTGTGGAACTGATATCTACCCGGCCGGGTAGTTGTTTTCTACATTTAGCCCTGCTTTGGCCAAGCAGAGCTGAATGTACAGCGGGGAAGCCACCGCTTGTTTTGAACAAGTGATCTTGGCGACATTGTATGCAGCCTGCAGGTCTCCCATTCTCCATGGTGGGGGTGGGGGGGGGGACAGCAAGTAGGGGGTGCGTTGAGGAATCTGGCCTTGGGGCAGCAGAGAGAGTAAATCCAGCTCTGCCCCCAACGGATTGTATTTTGGACGAGCAGCAAAAAACTGAAATTCAATCCATGTATGGCCAGCTTAAGTCTTCATTCTCCCAAAGGCCAAGTCCAACCAAAATTAGTGTTATAGCTATGACAAAGCAGCCTTCGTTTTAAGCAGAACTTCAGTTTTTAAGAAAGAATTAGATGCACAGTAAAGTTAAAACAAAAGTAAAGCCGCCCCTTTCTGGAGTACTTACCTTCAATCTAGAGCTGTCGTCAATAGTAATTCCTTTAAACCACTAGATGTTTCTCAGCCTTCTAGATTGAATGGCAGCTATGGTCATTCAACTCACTTCCCCTGAGCCCAGGCTGTCATAGATCCAACCTGTGGGGTGCCATCATCATGCAGCCTGATCTCCAAGTACTGCTGCACTGAACGGTGCTCACATGTCACTAGGTGCATGCCTCTCCCAGAGGAAAAGAGGAAGACTGGCCAGCAGATCATTGGTAAAAATGGCACTGGGAGGATCCTTGAAAACCTGGAGTTCTGCTTTAAATTACCTGCCCCTTTATATGAACTCCTTGTTAAGGAAGCTAAGTTCGATCTCCCTCCCTGTCCTGCTTTGGCTGCCACTACGTGACACACACAACGACAGGCGCCCTGGCACGATACACCCCTTGGACTGATTGGCGGGTGGTAGCGCACCTATACAGGCAGCATCTTGGTTGCTAGGCAGGGGTTGACTCGAGCATCCTTGCCTCCTCCCGCCTGATCGGCTGCAGTACTGTAGCACTCAATTTGACAGTGTTAAGCTACCTGACTCTGTGTCTCTTACCTTGCCTTGCTTTTCTCTAATTTTCTCTAAATGTACCTTGCTTTGACTTGCTACGGATAACGGACTTCTCTCAGAATGCTGCCCTCCTTTCCCTGAAAAGGATAATGGATTTTTCTCTGAATGCTGCCTGCCCTGACCCATGCTTTGGGTAATGGATTACTCTCTAAATGTCAATGGCTCTGATATTCTGACCAGTTACAGATTACCTATCTTCTCAGGATCATTTGTCACAGTAATCTCCCTCTGGGGGGTCCTGGACGGCATCCCAGTTCTGTGAATATATTGCCCAAGTCCTGGGGACATCCAAATACTGGCTGCTATGGGTGAATCCATTTTATCTTCACTGTATTCTCTCACAGTAGGGTGCCACTGGGTTCCCTTACACCGGGGATGGCCAAACTCCGGCCCTCCAACTGAGGTGAAACTACAAATCCCATGAAGCATCTCTCTCTGGGAGTCATGTCTGTGGCTGTGAGAATCTTGTAAAGCTTCATGGGATTTGTAGTTCCCCCACAGCTGGAGGGCCGCAGTTTGGCCATCCCTGCCTTACACTCTTGACATTTTCCTTGCATTAATTTTCGCTCCACCCTCTTGCACAAGGCCATAATAAAGATGTCATTCTTTCAGCTGGACTCACCAGTTTACTCTACCTTGAGAATGCATCACTGGAAGCATGATACCATCAAATGACATTGTAATAACTACACAGTTGAACTGAACTGGCAAATTTGGATGCCAATTAAGTCCCTAAGGTAAATAAGAAGCCAACAAGTGTGTTAACTTGCCAGCAGAGCGGTTTTAATAGAAATAGCCTTTCATCACCATGCTATTTGATTAATTGCATAGTGTATTGCTAGCTATAGGGCAGGTCGTTTTGTTTTAGGATTGTAAAGTTCTTCCAAGTAAAGTTGCTATATAGGACATACTGTATATGGGATTGTGACTATGTGACTAAAGCAGCCCTGCTGACAGCCTTTACTTTACCCCAGGGGCACTTCATACTGAAGTTTTAATGCCGTATTCCCAAGTGATATCTTACACTGTCTGTGTGTTCTGATTCCTCTAATCTCCGGAGATTAATTCCTGCTGTCTTCCTTTCCTCACAGTCTTCATAGCAATTGTTGTAGGAGATTGAGATGATCCCATGGAATCAATGACAATTGGAAGATTAGTTCCTAAGTGATTATAAAAGACAGTAGGAAAGTTCGAAAGGTACACAGTATTGTCAATCTGTTCTCCCCTTGGCGGATTCTTACAAGACTAACATTGTGCTTAAAGGGAAATGATAGTTTTGTTATATTATTTTTTTGTGAGTACAGGTCAGATCCAGGTCAGTGGATCTTTTACTTATTGTAATGGGGTGACAACGTTGTTCTTTCTCGCAGTATTGTCATCCTGTGAATTGGGTGGTCTAAAATGGAGTTTTAGTTTAGACGGATTTTACGTAAGGGACACGCAGAATAAAGACCAACTCCAACTAATTCTTTTCAAGCATTTACAGCAGCAGTTTTTGTTTCTTAAGCGAAAAAATTAAAACATATATGCACAGTGACCATGATAAGCTCCCTGTCAGTATGATATGGTATGGGTTATCCCAATGTGAAATAAGAAAAGAAATGTGTATACTGAACAAAATAATTGCAGATATTAACCCCATACAGTTACCAGAATACAATTATTTTTCACAATAGTGGTCCTTTTAATGAGAGGCAAGGTAAGCTAATTAAGCCTCATAGGAAGACTGTTGCATAGTTTCAAGTTCCTCTTTTGGAACCAGATCCCTTTGTCCTTCTTTTTTCCTCAGCTATCCCTCTTTATGGTCTGATAAAAAAGTCCTCTAAAATGTAATATTTAATTATCAAAAATATTTACCCACTGAACATGTTATTCAGCTTCCCTCTTTCCCGTTTCAGAAAGTTGGAAAGG
Source organism: Nanorana parkeri (assembly GCF_000935625.1). Classification (NCBI taxonomy): domain Eukaryota; kingdom Metazoa; phylum Chordata; class Amphibia; order Anura; family Dicroglossidae; genus Nanorana; species Nanorana parkeri. Next base: position 651,531 of record NW_017307024.1, on the reverse strand, counting down.
TATGACTTCGTATTGACCCATAGGCTGATGGCAGACAATTTTGGAAGCTTTCAATGGAAACAACATTCATAATTGCAAATGAAAGGCCTATAGGAGACCACAGACAGTTACATATGTTTTTTGGTCTCAAGCAACTAATCAATTAAAACTACTGTAGTGCCAGCCAAAAGGTTTTTGTGACTGATCTTCACCCCAGCTTTAATTGTTTCGTCACCTCAAATGGGGCAGCGTTAAAAACAGTAGCTGGTATAATTGCCGGGGGCTATTTCTATGACATCGTTTTTTGGAATCAAAAGTTGATGGAAAGATCAACCCTTAGTAAAAGTTATGCCTTTTAAAGAGTATTCATCCAATAATTAATCAAATCCATACTTTATAAATTATCATTTACAGCATACATTTATTTGAACACAGAAATGCTTTTAATAAAGTGAAATACCGTACATAAATATACCTGCAACTTCCAGGGTTACATATAAAACCAAACACTTGTAAACAAACTCTAACAGGAAACAATATACACCAGTAAATAGTGCCTACCTACCAGGCCCCTGACTATGACTTCAAAACTCCTACTTTTGGAGTATAGCCAAACAATCCAATCCGCCATATCTGCTACTGGTCCCATTTGACACACCTGGCTTCAGTAAATATGCCCAACTATACCAAATGGCGATGAGAGGACCTTGCCCCCCCACCGCCCACGCCCTCACTATCATCTCCTCCTCCATTGCTGTCCACAACACCACAGCCCACCCTGGGAAGTCCATAGCCACAATAAACAGCAAAATATATTACACATTGTGAATCCCTCCCAACACTACACTTGCACAACTATAATGTAAAAAAACAAACCAAATTAAAGATGGGGTGAGTGGGACTGCTTTCATTTATCTCTACAAGAAGGAAATAGCTGTACCCTAGCAGTTGCTGATGCTTCACACCCCCAGATAAAGCCACCTATTCTGACATACTAAACGACCACTCCAGCCTATCCCTTTAACTCCCTAAACATAAACATTAACCCTTCCGCTATAGTGACCCAACAAAGTGTAGACTCCCTTCTGCTTATAGCCTACAAAGAGGTGCAGGATTACTAGGCTGAAAAGGAGAAATACAAAGAGCATATGAAAAGGAATAGACACACTGTAGAAATGTGCACGGTAAGGCATTATTCTATATACATTTGAAATGCATCCTCCAGAACAACTATGCATAATGTCAAACCCAACTCCACCTTTTTGATAAATTTCAAATTACAAGACCAACCAGAAGAATGATTCTCTTCGCCAATGGTATTTATTACTTACTGTACATTTAGATGTTATGCCTGTAGAGAGGTTCTAAATGCTACAAGTTGTGCAGCTGCTTTGGCTCTGTTTCTGGAATGCTTTCCTCTTTTCCATTCATTCCATCAATGAATATGTCATTATTATTGCTATAAGCTTTTTTGGCGAGTGAAGGCTTTTACCTTGATATTCAGCAGTGTCAGGCATTCGTGTCTGATAGGTGCTGTCAATAAGAAGCTGACAGCTCAGAGTCTATTAGAGCTGCTGCCAGCGCATCCAAGATGGCGGCGCCCAGCAGCAGTCCCAGGGCTTTTGAAAGTCTACAAAAGGGAGGCTTTTATGGGTAAATGACATGCCTAGAAAACAAAAATTGCACATGCAAACTTATGGGAGGAGTTTTGTTGGAAATAATGCACACCTCCCAACTGTCCCTCATTTGGAATGGCTATTCTGCATTCAGAACTAAATCCCTCTGTGCCTCTTATCTACTCAGTTGTCCCCCTTTTTGGTCTGATGGGCAGATATCTCTAAAAAGGTTCTATTTAACTATCAAAAGTGTTATTCTGCACGAAAACCCTTTATTTTATCTATTAACCATCTTGCTTGCCACTTGGAAAAAACAGTATAAAGGAAAAGTAATGCTGGAAAACATCAATAACCAATCATTTTTGGCATATAAGTTCTTAATATTCCACACAACTTGGGTTGTGGCAGGAGTGTGTCCATTGCCTAAATACATTGCGCTGGGAGGTGTCCCTCTTTCCCATCTCAGAATATTGGAAGATATGTTAATGGTCTGGTGACTGGGTCTTTTTAAAGTAACATTTCAGGTAAAACTTTAGTTTTTTTTAGAGTGGGAAAGGGGTCAGAATTTCTGAAAGGTGTTTATTGCTATTGGTGTTTTCACTCACTTCCTGTCCCAGTGATCACACAGGAAGTGAGGGGAAATGCAGGCAGTAGTAAACACCTGAGAAGGGCTTCAACTCTTTCTCGCAACATCCAAAATGGAAAAAGAAATCGGATGCAGTTTGTGTGAATAGGAAAATACTTCAGATACTTTATATAGTAAACTCCCAGTGATCCGGTACCCATGGGGATTGGTAGATGCCAGATAACTGTAGTTTCTGATTGCTTGAGAGTTACAATTAACTCTCAAGCAACACCCCCCTGCCCTATTCATCTGCTGGCTAGATTTTGCTATTGGCTATTTCAAACTGTCAGAGCCGATGGCAGGCTGGCTATTGCACACTAACACTGCCCGTTGTTTACATTCACTTGTCAGCTGCGGAATCTAGCCATCGGCCACAGCAGGATGTAAACAGAAATGTTTTTAGTGTGCACATGTCGATATGAGGACATATTATATAATGTTTTTCTTGTTGCTTGAGAGTTGTGGTTGCCTGAATGCCGGATAATGGGTTTCATGGGTTTACTGGACTATTTTTAGGGCTGATATACATTTATGCGTGGCAGGAATGCGCGTGTTGACATGTGTGTTACCACAATGCACTTTACATGCATTGCAGTGCCCTTTATTTTGACATCACTGCAACACATTGCAAGGCATAATATGAGATGACCTACAATCTCAATACAAATTGGTAAACAAAACGTGAGATTGTAATCCTTCACAGGAGCGAGTTTGGAGTGGTGGCTACTTTACAACACTCACAGGGACCATGGGGAACAAAAGTAACCACCCTCCAGAAGGAAGGACAGTGTCTGAACAAATTCAGAGACGATTTCAGGCTCTACAGCTGAGTAATACTCTAAATGGGCCCTTAAAGACAGTACTCATATGTGGCCTATTTCTTTCAAGAGAAGCTTACAAACAGATAAGGCCTGCCCCTGTATGGCTCTTTTGATGGCAAGAACCAGTTCAAACCATCAAAAGTGCTTATGTGAGCTGGTGCCGAAGTGTAAGAAGAAAAGTGCACAAAGTTGTCACTGCACATATGCCACAAACAAGTTGATGAGGGTATCACAATGGTCTCTGGAAGAACATCAATGCATTCAATGAAGAACAAATTACTTTCTGCCCATCTGGCTAGCAAGACATTAGTTTTCTGTTTCTTAGTAGAGTATTATCCATAATCTAACTGGACCCACATACAAGGACTTTAGATCTATCCATTGGAAAGGATCAGGCCCTCAAAAATATATTTAAATACATTTATGTATAAGCTGCATCCAGAAACTGTACACGTGACATAACTAACTTCTGAGGGCCTAATCCTTATTGTTTTAGCTTTATTACTTAAGCACAACGTTCCTTGAGCTACAATACTATAATACAGTAATACTGAGGCTACGAGTACTTGGCATCTTCTGTAGTATTTGTTGTCTGTTAAGCGAAAGAGCACAACCTGTACTAAGTAGGCTAGCAGTTATTCCCAGTAATGTGTACAAAGTAAAGGTGTTCTAGTTTAATTCTTATCTCCACCATCAAGGGGGAGAACAAAAAATATTTTTGAACGGGACTATTATTTTCCTTTGTAACCACAGTCATTATGATTGTCAAAGTAGCACTAGAGACCAGAGGTGTCCTTCTGGGACCCCAAGGGAACATCATCGCCACCTACACATGCCACCTAAAACTGTACACTTGGCAATATAGTGTACATATTTTTAAAGTATTGGGACGTCCCTCCAAATCATTGGATTCAGGTATTCCAATCACCTCCATGGCCACAGTTGTATAAAATCAAGCATCTAGGCATGCAGACGCTTCTACAAACATTTGTGAAATAATGGGTTGCTCTCAGGAGCTCAGTGAATGAAAGCGTGGTACGACAGCAACTCAGCCACGAAGTGGTAGGCCACATAAAATGACAGAGCGGGGTCAGCGCAAGCTGAAGCAAACAGTGCGCAGAAGTCGTCAACTGTCTGTAGAGTCAATAGCTACAGACATCCAAACTTCATGTAGCCTTCAGATTGGCACAACAACAGTGCATGGAAAGCTTCATGGAATGGGTTTCCATGGCCGAGCAGCTGCATCCAAGCCTTACATCACCAAGTGCAATGCAAAGCGCCTGATGCAGTGGTGTAAAGCACGCCGCCACTGGACACGCCACCACTGGACAGTGGCGAATCAAACTTCTCTGTCTGACTGCATTGTGCCAAGAGTAAAGTTTAGTGGAGGGGATTATGGTGTGGGGTTGTTTTTCAGGGGTTGGGCTTGGCCCCTTAGTTTCAGTGAGGGGAACTCTTAAGGCATCAGCATACCAAGACATTTTTTACAATTTCATGCTCCCAACTTTGTGGGAACAGTTTTGGGATGGCCCCTTCCTGTTCCAACATGACTGAGCACCAGTGCACAAAGCAAGGTCCATACGATACAATACGATAGAACATATTTGGAATGAATTAGAGTGGAGACTGCGAACCAGGCCTTCTCGTCCAACATCAGTACCTGACCTCACAAATGCGCTTCTGGATTACTTTTAGCAATATAGTGTATCTGGCTGTGTCTGCTCTTCCTCCATAGACAGATATGAAACAGCCATGGACATGTAACAAAGATCAATGCCTCCTAAAAATGTTAGTGGATAGTCCACAATTCAGAAAAATCAAATTGAATCTTAAGGGGAATCTAACAAAGTTTCCATTGAAGGCAGATTTTCTATAACCAAGCCTTTGTATTATTTCCAGGGAAGTCAATTTAGCTTCACTGCAAGCAACGCTCCTGAACTAGCATGCAGTCTGTCATATGCTGAACTGCAGCTTCTGACAGTATTTAGCTTCATGGCAGGTGATTTGTTACCACTCGGGGCAACATGCTATTTTAAAATGGCAGTCTGTTAGATCACTGTTTTAAAATATAAGGGGTTGCAAGTGCCACCCAAATCTTTGATATGAGAAAGAGGGACACCTTTTAGCACATAGTATGTAGGCAAATTGGCATATCTCTGCCACAATAATTTAGAGCTTGGTTTAAAGGTTAAAGGGAGTAAACACAATTTTGAAGGGGGGTGTCTATAATCAGGGGCGGATTTCCATTTCAGGTGTCAGTAGGCACGAACAGAAATCTGTTTAGCCTGAGCTGACGCCATTACCTACTGTGGGACCCACCAGCTTTCACATATGCAGAGAAGGACCCTGGGGTCAACCTTCTGCGTTTGCAGAAGCCAATCGTTCCTGTTAGTGCAGCTGATCTCGGAGCAGGAGGGTACATTTTGTACAGAATGCACCCTCCTTGCTATTGCCAGTGTTGTATCTTGACACAACACTGGGAATTAGGCAGAGTAGTTACCTGCACTATGTACAAGAGCTGGTTGTGAAATAAAATTTCAGACTTAATGACCAAATTATCAGAAAAGAGCCACGCTACTTCGTTAGTTCCTGTCTTTCACTGTTTTTCATATCTGATGGATATATATTACTAAAGCAACCCAATCTGCAAACATAATAGTGGACTCAACTACATTTTCTGGGATTACTTCTGTTATAATTCGTTAAAGCCTTCAATAGGTGCTCTACTGAAGCTCAAAGGTCTAAAGATGTGCCATCATACAATAAAAATTGGGAGTGATCCTGGAATATACAGTCGAAACTGAGGATTTTGTTATTTTGTTTGTGGTGGATTTGCTCAATTTTGGACCCTGGTAAACCTCCAACATATAATGTGTTTAAGATTTTCCAGCAGAAACAGTCTGTATATCATATTGTGTTTAGAAGTCACCCAATTTTTTGGGCTGGATCGGGCACAAGCTTACGTGTATGTTGGGAGGCAGATGCTAGCTGGCTGAAAACTCTAGGGTAGGGGGATGTTGAGTAGAAATGTTAGAAGACATGTCTTAATCACTGATATTTTCCTCCAAGGTAAGCAGATCTAATGGACTCTACATGCCTCTTTTTCACACTATTTCCTCCCCATTGACAAAAAAATACTACATTGGCAACCATACCCCATTTAATGAGCACTCTTCAGCCAGGCCTGGGTTGAGGGGTAGGCAGATGAGATGGCTTCCTTTAGCAAGGGTGCAGGCTAAACTCTGCGCTGCATAAGTAGATCACATCTCATAGTGGGGTGGATGTAATTTAGCTTTTTCCCCTTTGGTGCTATAAAACCTTATCCAGGCAATGACTGCAGTGCTCAGGAGATATGCTGCCCTGGAGGAGATCAGATTGTGTCTACACATATATCCACCTGGTAATTTTTCCTTTCTTACTGTATGCTTAAGTTAGTTTTGTTAATTACTACATGTCACTCAGAGCAAGATTTTTATTTTCTTCATGAGCAGATAACTTAAATTAACTGCACGTAGCAGGAAAATCCACTGCAGCCTCAGATCTTGCTGTGTCATACTTCCACTTTTGCTTGTTCACGGTACAATAAAAGAGGCAAGTTATTACTTGATATCATACCAGTTTAAAATACACATAAAACAAAAGTCTTATTCCACCCAAAAGTGGAATGTCGTTCTAGTTAGACATACAGTAGATGGGTTCGTTTTTCCACTAGCTTTTTATATATCCGGAGTAGTCCAGCAGGAACATTTAGCCATCTGGTTTCCAAGGTCCATTTTGTTCTATGGCTGTTACAAGTTTGAGTTTTTAGTTTTAGTATGTGGAGGGTGAGTTTCGCAAAGAACTTCAGCAATAAGATCCTGACGGCAAGGGTTAATAAAAGTTATTCTTTAACCAGTTGACATCCGCGGTGTTAAACCCCCTACCCATCCAGGCCATTTTTCAGTATTCAGCGCTGCGGTACTTTAACTGACATTTATTCCGTCATGCAGCGCTGTACTGAAATGAATTTTATACCCTTTTTTGGGGACAGATAGAGCTTTCTTTTGGTGGTATTTATTCACCACTGGGGGTTTTATTTTTTTACTATATTAAGGAAAAATTACCGACATTTTTTAAAAAAAAACAGTTTCCCCTATATTAAATGATAAAACATTTATTATTACCCAATTTTTTGGTAAAATATAAAAGATGGGGTCACGTCGGGTAAAAAGACACTAAACATGTCAAGCCTTAAAATTGCGTGCGCGCGCGAAACCTCAAAAAACGATAATACCCAAAATTGGCCCTAGGCGACGCTTTAAAAGCTGTTACCGCTCATCAGTTTAGTGTTATCAGTGATTGATGGCCCTAAAATGATTGCTCTCACTGCGACGTTCGCGGCGATATGTAACATGTGTAGCGCAATTGTAATTTTTGCGCGCTGGGGCACCGGACGCGTATTTACGTTTATAGGCGCGTAAACGTGGGGGTGGGGGAGTTAAACATTTTGGGGGGGTTTTTTCCCCTTTTTTTATATGTGGCTTTTATTTTATTTTATTTTTTTATGTGTTACTTTTCTTTTTTTTTATTTATATTTTTTTTTTTGCACTTATTGTTATTGCTATTATACGAGCACATATAGGCGATCACGAGCACGCGAACGAGCACATATAGGCGATCGGTGGGCTATGGACCCGCTGATCGCCTATATGTGAAACACCCGGTACCGGGTGTTCGCATTGGACGGGTCTTTTCTGCGCGTGCGTGCCCGCTAGGGGGCGCGCGCGAGCAGAAAAAAATTGCCGTCTGGAGACGGCAACCTGCAGATGCTGCAGTGCCATCCGTCCGTTTTTTACTACGGGCGGACGGCAAGAGGTTAAAGTGGAAGTATTAGGTGAGTAAAACGTTCTCTCCCCAATGTACAGAGCTGGCTAGGGACACTGTAGCTCTCACACGCCGGCTCTAAGACTGAGGGTTGACCACTGATCAGTTAGCTCTCGATCTCTGCTTCCAGAGGTGGGCACTGTCAGTCACTGCCCTCCACAGGGATTTCACCATCCCCTCTCACGGAATCTAATGGTATTCTACATTTTAGCAAGAAAGTTCCCTTTATTTTTATCTTTATCTGAGTTGTAAGATAATGTAATCATCATTAAAAGCCTTAATTTATAAACAGCTCAATGCTGCCTGTCACTGCTGTTTAGGCTCGCTGCTCATTGCAACCCACAATTACAATATATAATTACTAAAATATAGGCTAAGGTTGAACCACCCACAGTCTGTAAAGTCGAACGCATGGCAAATCTATTTAGTCCATGTAGAATGTATATATTTAATCACTGAAGTTCTGATAAAATTATATTAAAGTTGCATTAAACTCAAAAGTTTATTCAATAGCAAAGCCATATTTAACAAATATGCATTGCTCAGCAAAATATTTCTTTATATTTTAACCCAAGAATTTACAGTCATCGTATTTCCAAACAGCTCCAACTCTCTGAGATCTGCTTCCCTGAACTTCCTGTTCAGTACAAAATCACAAGAGACAGAGCAATCTCCAGCAGATGTCCATCTACTAGCTTAACGAAGGGAGAAGGAAGGAGGAGGAGAATTGAGGAGAGGGGAAGAAAGGAGAAGGAGCATGGGAGTGCCATGCCCTGCTGTCCCGATGCATTTGTAGAGACACACAAAGCTTACTAGCACACATAAGCGTGGCTCCATAGGACTTTGCAAGGGAAGGGAGCCATCCTAAAACAGAATATCAATATCAAGGGTAGTGCTCAGGGGACCAACTGATTCTGCAAGAAGCCAAACATTTACAGCATCAAGCATCCAATGTAAATGCTTTCATCAGCATTTGAAACGGCTTACAAATCTTTTGACTTTAATCACTTTAATGATGCACGCCAATCAAAATTATTGAAGTGATTTAGAAATGTCTACCTGATCAGCTCTCAGAGTTTTCATCCAGTTATTGCTGTAGTGCACCGGTCCACAACAGTCCCTTTTACTGGTAATGTACACGAAGACTCTAGCAGGTGCCAGCCAATAGGAAACAGTTGGGCGGAGCTAGCTGTCACTGCTCTCCCCCCCCCATTGTTTGTTTTTTTTTTTTTTCTTTTCTTTAAAATATATTTTTTTATTCATCTTCCTATTTTTTTTAACATATTTTTAAAATCATTTTGCAAAGCGTTCGGCTCACTTCAGCTCGGTTATTTACTCAACTGCCTTCGGCAGCTTAGTGAATAGTCCTATAAATGTTTGGGGGTTTGAAGTCATTTTCAGCCCTAAAATGTGGATTATAACATGTTTGCGAATAAGGAAAAAAGGCCTTAGCAATGAAAGGGTCCTTTAGGGGCGAAGGAGTTTGCATGTTCTCCCTGTGCTTGCCTGAGTTTCCTCTCACACTCCAAAGACATGCTGGTAGGGTAACTGGCTCCTGTCTAGATTGTCCATGTATGTGAGATGGGGAACTTCGATTTTAAGCTCCTTGAGGGCAGGGACTGATGTGAACATGCAACTGCGTAAAAATTGTTGGCGCTATACACTGAGTGGCCAGATTATTATGACCACCCCATCAGTACTTCGTTGGGCCACGAGATGACTTCACGAGATGACTTAGTTGGGCCACCTCGTGACTCCACGAGATGTTGAAAGGTGATGCGAGGAATCTGACACTGCACTGTTGCTCTTCTGTTGTCTTGTACCAGTCTTGCCACTCTCTGTTCTGCCCTAACATTGACTAGCCGCTGACGGCCACAATTCGCACGTTCAGACCCAGATTTTCGGCTGACAGTCCAGTCTTTGAACACTTTAACAACAGCTGCTATTGAACATTTAACGAATTCTGCTGTTTTGCTGATACTCGCTCCATGGCTTGAGCGCCAACAATCATCCCACATTCAAAGGCTGTTGAATCGCGTTGATTACCCATATCTTCAGAAAAAAATCACTTCTACTGTCGTGGGAAACTACCTGCTTCCCTATTTATAATGGTCTGGCCCTCTAGCAACTGCAGTGCGAAATTATAGCTAATTATAGCTATTTTGCCTACAAACGTCAGGTGGTGATAATAATCTGGCCACTCAGTGTACAAATACCTGTAATAAAATGTAGGAAATTGAGAAAGAAAACCACACCACACAGGCACTAGTGAGTATACTTTCAGTGAACCTGTTTTGTAACCTCTGGATTCTGGCTGCTGTGGATTACAGAGTGCTCATATTAAATAAACTTGATTTTAGTACAATTGCAGTGTTTGCTGGTTAGATTTATTAGGACATTTAGAGCTTTCAGTGCTGCCTAGAATTGCTTTTAAAATTGTGCTATGTGTAATACTTTGTAATCCTTCTTTAAATCCAGTTCCATCATTTTCTACACACCAGCTGAAATGACTAATTAGTTTGAAGGTGTACATACTGTTTTTGAAGCAAATAATATCCAGCCTCTCCTGTTTGCAGTCTCACAGTATATGGGCTGGTGTTTGGTGAGAGGGGTGTTTAGGCAGAAGACAGAGTTCAGATGTGTCAGAAGGCAAAGTTATAACTAATATCACTGATGGTAACCTTTAGAGAATAGAAGTCTCAGACTAAAGTAAAACACCATAATAAAACAACATATAAAGCCAACCACAACTCTTCACCCGGGTTAATCACTAACCTCGTCTCACAGTATTACCCAACCTGACCTACTTTCTACCTCGCTTGTCACCTCCTCCCATGCTTGCATCCAGGACTTCTCCAGAGCTTCTCCCATCCTATGATACTCCCTACCACAATTTCTCTTGTCTGCTCCGTCCACTTTTAGGCAATCCCTGAAAACGAATCTCTTCAGAGAAGCATATCCTGACTCCACCTAAAATCTGTACTTCTCCTTTCCCCATCTGCTCAGCTTACAGTTATTACCTCTTGTATCACTTGTCCCTCTAATTTAGATTGTAACCTGTAACGGGCAAGTCCCTCCTAATCCTCTTATATTGAATTGTATTGTAATAGTACTGTCTCCCATTACTTTACAAAGCTCTGCTTAAACTGTTGGCGCTATATAAATCCTGTATTATAATAATAATACATTTTAGTAGGAAACATTGAGGAAGCCAAGGACTGGCCATACAGAAAAACAAAGGATTTTCTAGCTATACAGCGGCTATTGCAGACATGACCTGTATAAATCCAGGCTTCTCTTTAGTGGAGTAACATGGACAGTGCTGGTTTTATCAGATACCATAAATAAGTAGCACCAATAGTTTCAAACAAGACACGGAAAAGTTTTTAAACCCCCCTCCCTATAAAAGGGGAACAAATAAAAACTGGAGAACCAATCAGACTTTAGCCATGGTTTTCCTTTTTTCTTTTCTCCATTTCAATTGTAAGTATATAAAAACTGTGGATTAGTTTCTTTTACAGATGTGTCCCAGTATAGTGTGATATGGTGACTACACTGTCTAAAGCAGCTTTTCTCAACCACGGTGCCAGGGCACGGTGTGCTTTTTGGCTTTTTCATGGGTTAAAATTTTTTACACCGTGTCATGCATTTCCATGGTGCAGTGGGGACAGCCATGGAAATGCATGACACTAATCCAGGGGGGTTACATCCATGACATCCTCAAGCATTCAGAAGAGGACAGGAGTCCACCTCCATCCAGACCTACCACACTGCCCTATCCGCACTGTAGGGAACCTGATGGGAAGGGAGGGCTCTGATAGGAAAGAGGGCTTCTGATATGAAAGGGGGGACTCTAATGTGAAGAGTTGTTATTTGCATGACTGGGGTGCCTCGAGATTTTAAATACTTTTAAAGGGTGCCACAACTAAAAAAAATTTTTTTTGAGAAACACTGGTCTCACTGGGACACTGGGAAGCTCTGTCTTAAAGCGGACCTTTTGCACTCAAAAATCAAATTCTACTAATGCATCCCTCTATGTAGGATGATTAATAATAACGTAGACATGTCACGTGTAAAATGCTCAGATTTTAAATTACTTGCAGAGCATTTACTTCCTGCTTTGAAAGTGCAAATTACTTCAGTTTGCCAACGCAATGCACACTGGGATTGCCTTGTCATCAGCAGAGCATTGCTGGGAAATCTCATCTGTAATCTCATGAAATCTCAGAAAAAGGCATTTTCCTCCCCTGAGACGATGTGCATGGTCACATGTCCTAGTCACATGTCTAGTCACATGTGCCAGAAATCCAGGAAGTACAAGGAGAGCTAGTAATCTGCTCTTAGTAAACATGGCCACTGTCAGAAGACTGGGGAAGAAAAGAGAAATAAGGTATGCAAAGAATACAAAGCCGGCAATTATCTAGAAGTGTGTTTGTGGATTGTCATTACTAAACTTTTCTAAAGGTGTGTTTGTTGTTATTTTAAAGATATGGGTAAAGGTCCACTTTAATTATTTGGTGATGACCTAGTAATTGCAGAACTGGTCTAACATGATCTGATGTGGTGATGTAAAAGTATGATAAAAGTATTGCCTGTAAATTTAATTATAAAGTAATTACTACTGTGTGATTCAACATTGCATGAGAGTCACTTATGTCATTTGAAAAGTGTGTTTTGTTGCACTCTTATCTGTCTTCTACTAGAACTTCAAGTATAATTTCCTCCTGTACTAGGCAGACGAGTTATCAGTGAGGAGAAAATACATTGTTAGTTTTAAGTACTGGTTGTCAAGCTTTGCACTAATTTCGTCCTCCCTACAGAACCTCCAATTTGGCTCTAATTTTCATCAGTTTATGGGACAGGGCTATTTATATTATAACCAGAATTGTAGGAATGACCAATTACTTTTCTGTAATAACAATGTATATAGTAGACTGGGGGGTGGGGGGTAGGCACAGCAGTATTTTTACAGTTATACATTTTTGTATTTCCAACAAATATTAGATAGGTCTAAGGTGTAAGTCTTTAATCTTTGATAGATCGTATAAGCTGTTGCTGAGCTCATGATCTATGAGAGTAAACATTTTGAGTAAAATTTTGAGTACACAATGTGTGTATTGATGAAAAAATAATTCCTCCATTACTTTAGGAAGGGGTTTTTTTTGGGTTTTTTTACAGTAAGAGTTGTTAAGTTGTGGAATGGTTTTACTACAGGTATTCATGGCGAAAACAGTAATGGAGTTTTAAAGGATTTGGGTAGTTTTCTTGCTGCTAAACCTAACCTATAGCTAAAAGCTATAGTTACCAAAGGCTATAAGAGCAATATTTTGACAAAGGTGGATTTTCCGTTCCTCTTGTGTGGCAAAATTAGCAATAGTTGCTCCAGGGGTTTTGTTTTTTTAGTGCTGTTTACACTGATTACATTGTTTTCGTCACTTCCTGTTTTAAAGTGGAACTAGTGCAGATTTGAAAATAAAAGAGAGAGGCTGATTGGTTGCCATGCACAGCTGCTCCAGATTTTGTCTGCTCCAGTTTTGATAAATTCTCTTCAGTGTATAAGACGTGTTGATTCACGGGAACTTGGAACGCTGCAGCAGTGGGAGAGAGAGTCTCCAGGGGCCAGTCTAAGAGCCAGTCAGTCCCTGGAGATTACCTGGAGAATGTAAACATACTTGAAGACATATGTACGCTACATGCTTTAGTTGCCCATGCTTGACCAACCAGCAGCACCACTGGCTTCCCTAGAAGTACAGACCTCCTGACGCTGGGTGTCTTTTCAGAAATGTAAAGTGGACCTGAATTGAAATTAGTGAAGATTTATTATCTTATAGGGAACAACTAGAAATGTTAATTATCCCGAAGCAGTCCCCCAAAAGAAATACCATTTGTCTTAAATCTCTCCTGAAAAATAGCAGTGTACATTCTGTTCCTAGGCAGCCCTGTGCCTTTAGACTCATTGCACTATAAATAAATGAATCAATGGGGAACAGATCAGCTTCAAGGAGCCTACAGCCAATACCGGTGAATAGTCCTTTGCCCTCCACTTGCCTTTTTGGGTCCAACTTTATAGGGCCAGTCGACCTAAAATTGTTAAGGCCCCCACAAACTATTTACCAGGCAAAGAACCAGCTATAGCACAAGTCCTGTACCATCAACATCATGGTAGGGGTATTCACATTCTATATAATAGTATAATATTGATTTGAAGAAAAGCATGGATTGATTATCCAACATATTTAGGAAAATAATATAAGGGTATGGCCTCTAAATTATTATCAAGGATTATATCTGGGTATAAAGGGTAATTTTATAGGATTTGGGCTTTAGCTCTCTTTTCACTCAATCTAGCGGAATACATAAGAAATAACTGTAACATTTTTAGACTTACCTCTTTTTCAAGTCATATATAGGGGATTCAAACGCATGACTCAATGTGAAATATTAAGATATAAAGTGGGTACTTTTAGAGCAAAATATCCACTAATACCCTTTTTTTATGTTGTAGTGTTACAGAGGCAGGGTTTTGTTTGATTACATTTGGTCATTTATTGATACACAATTCTAATTGTCTTTTGCCTATAAGGTGGATTAGTCGTTGGGCTTTCTTAATTCGAAAGCCTGGACTTCTCCTTTGAAGCACTGGTGGAATAAATGTGTACTATGAAAGTCACATAGTGAATGTGCAATTTGTGCAGTGCAATTGCTTTGCATAATACTACATGCTATTGTCGGAGAAATAGATTTATATATCCTGCCCAGCCTGTTCATCAGTAGCCATCCAGACTGCTTGTCAGAGTTAGGAAGCTGTAACTACCTGACTAGCATTCTTGTCATAGACATGGACACTGGTACTTTCCCACAAGAATGACACTTTGGAGCCAAAGGTCAGCCTCGTGTGGGTGTTGGCTCTGCTTATTGTCTAGTTGTTTCAAAGCCTTCTGTGTCATTCACAGAGCTTGGTCACAGAATGACAGATCTGTCTCCTGAATCTCAGCTCCACACCTGCAGTAACATCTTGACCTAGCTCATGCAACTTTTTAACAAATGTGCAGTTAAAGAACCAGTGCTTTGCTCATGCAGGTAAAAAAAAAAGGTTCCTATTCATTCATTTTGAATATATCTACTGCTTGCAATAAACAGCAATAGCAATCTCACAGAAGGTCTACACCTTCCATACTCTACCCAAAACTAGGTCTATACCTTCCCTACTCTATCTAAAACTATGTCCACCTTCCCTACTCTTTTCCAAACTAGGTCTACACCTTCCCTACTGTATCCCAAACTAGAGCTACACCTTCCCTACTCTATCCAAAACTAGGTCTACACCTTCCCTACTCTATCCAAAACTAGGTCTGCAGCTTGCCTACGCTATCGCAAACTGGGTGTGCATCTTCCCTACTCTATCCAAAACTAGGTCTACCTTCCCTTCTATATCCAAAACTGGGTCTACACTTTCCCTACTCTATCCAAAACTAGGTCTACACGTTCCCTACTCTATCCAAAACTAGGTCTGCAGCTTGATTACGCTATCGCAAACTGGGTGTGCATCTTCCCTACTCTATCCAAAACTAGGTCTACCTTCCCTTCTATATCCAAAACTGGGTCTACACTTTCCCTACTCTATCCAAAACTAGGTCCACACCTTCCCTACTCTAGCCCGAACTAGGTCTACACATTCTCTACTCTATCTCAAACTAGGTGTACAACTTTCCTACTCTATCCAAAACTAGGTCTACACCTTATTTACTCTATCCAAAACTAGGTCTACACCTTCCCTACTCTATCCAGTCATTTTGACATTTAGCTATGAGCCTATTAATTAAAAACACACATGGTCTGACAAGCAATGATTTTAAAATAGGTGTTACTATTGATATAAAGTTCTGATTTTAGTTTGTGATTTGCCTCTATTCTTATGATACTAAAATTTTATATCTCTTAAAGTTAAATGAATTTGAGGACTTTAACAATTTTAGGTAAGCATTGCTTGCGCTACAACAGACCAACAAAATGAAAAAGCAAAAACACAAAAGGAGAAAAGGAGAGCAGGGAGTAAAATTAGTTATTTGGGACTAGTTCGGCTTAAAAACATCCTCAGCTGCTGCCCTCTTCTCCTCCACTTCCCAGTGATCCTCCTTGGCTATTGTGTGGCCACTTATGATGTAAAAAAGTAACATTGTCCGCACCACATGGCTTCATTCCCAGAATCATGCCAAATGGGAAACGTAGGATAACATACCCTCAGCTGGAAGCTGGAAATGGTTAAGCGGCTTCTGTGCAGAGAAAATAAATACATTGCAGTTAGCTGCTTCTGAGCCATGGCTAACTACGTTGTATCAATGATTGTTTACAGTTTAAAAGTGAACAGAAAACACCCGTAAGGCCCCTTTCACTAGGCCGGTCCGATCGGGTCCGTCTGTCAGTTTTTCAGTGGTGCAGCGCAGAAAGGATCACTCCATTAGGTAGATCACCTGGACAGGCGTTTATTTACACCTGGGTACCCCGGCCTCAGGCCGGGTCCAGAAAAACGAGCAGAACAGTGTTCCTTTTCACCGGACTGGATCGCGCGGGATCGGGGGCAATCTCATGTAAACGGACACATGTACTGCTCTAATCAGGAGAGGATCCTTGCATGGATCCTCTCCTGATCAGCGTGTGGGAAAGAAGCCTATGGGCTCATTTAGATGGCTGCCCTGTGAAAAGAGATCAGTGGTGGATTGATTTTCACAGAGTGGTAGAATAGTGGCCGTTCCTGAATGCTGTTCTCTTTTTTTTGGGGTCCCAAGGTGTATTTTTCATTGAACTACTGCGTGCCAAGCAGGGGCGTAACTAGAAATCACAAGGCCCTGTAGCAAAATTTTGTATGGGGCCCCGTGATTGCTAGTTATGCCACTTGCAGAGCCCACCTGATATACCAAACAGCCCACCTGAGAGTGACCCTGTAGAGCCCACCATAGACTCTCTATAGTGGGCTCTGCAGGGTCTCAGATGGGCTGCACACCTCTTACCTGTCAGCGCTGTCCCCCCTCCGTGGTCGCCGGGCCCTGCCTCCTCTTCTGTCCCCGGGCCCCGCCTCCTCTTCTACCAACGGGCCCCGCCTCCTCTTTCATCCCTGGCCCCCCCTGCCCCTAGGTCGCTGGCCAGTGATGTAAGAGGAGGCGGGGTTGCTCTTAGGCTAGCCATGCCTCCTCCTTCACCGCGAACGCTGGCCTCTTCTGCCGTAGCTGCTGGCTGTCACTGACACAGCTCCGCAGTGGCTGTGAGGGGAAACGCCGCTGATGAGCTGTGTCAGTGACAGCCAGCACCCTTGCATGCCTGTGCCCGGGCCCCATAGTGGCCGCCTTGTCGCTATGGCGATTGCTACGCCACAGGTGCCAAGCATTTGCCACATGGTTGTGGTTCAGTCCCATTCACCACCTCTATGGTCAACATGCTGTATAATTTATGGCGTGCCTCAAAGCAGAAATTTGTCCGCAGCAATGTATACAGCCACAATTTTAACATTGCAGAGGGCAGCTGAGGTATGGTAAAACCACAGATCAACCACCTGATTACACCTCCCCTAAGCCACCTGTCTAAATGAAGCCTTACTGCCAATGAGTGCTGAAATTGCTGCTTAAGGTAACTATACTGGACAGTATGGGACCGTGGCTAAACTGACAGCAGGCTCTGACAGCTATATGAGTGGGTGTTAGCTAGGAAGGAGTCTAGGGCATATAAGGTACATCCTTTAGCTTGTTAATGAAAGTGAATACATTTTTATAAAATGTTTGGTGTTTTTTGCAATGGCAAAAGCAAGGAAACCTTATAATCTGTACTTTGTTTTCCTAGCTGACAGAATGCAGACCCTTTCCGACAGGCGATGCAGTGTAGAAACACTGACAGCACAGTGACTAAAGGGTGTTTGTGTTGAATGTGCAAGTGTACTCAAGAGTGTGAAAAAGAAAAATACAGCTACCTGTTATTGTGAAGCAAAAATGTACTGTGCAAATAATAGAAAAAAAAAATCCTGACTGATGCAATAGCTGGAGTTTGTTCCTAGAGAGCAGCTAGATGGACAGCTGTAGATGTACTATTGGTGAGTGGAAAGTTTTACTTGCGATTGCAAGCTCTTGGAGTCGTATGAGGGGCATTTGATACAACTGTTATTTTTGCAGAGCAGGTAAAAAATATTATTTAAGCATCGCTTGACTTCTATTAGGGCTAAATTCCAGGCAGATATAAGAATACCCTTTATTCGTTATTCTTTAAAAATAACTCATTTTATTGGTACACACAACTATCATAAATACCAGAATCTGTCTTGGTATCAGCCATTGTCATCCCTTGTATAGCAGCACTCTGACGGAGGTGGTCACTTATTGGTGCACTGTCATTGTCCATTTAGCTGCAGGTAGGGTAGCAGCACCAATGTATTCCCTAACTCTAACAGTGTTGAATCCTCAGCTGTGCTGTTTGGAAGAAGTTAATATTTCACAATTTGTTGGGCATATCGGACATATTATATTTGTATATTTCTACTGTGTATTTAGCTGTAGGCCTGATGTTCATCTTAAATAAACCCTGCATGAAATGTTTTTATTAACCCTTGCAGTGGGGCTACCCCCAAACTGCAAGGGTTAACTGCTCATTTTCATTTAGGGACTAAGTAACAAAGTTATTCTCACCTCAACCTAGGATCTGGCTATCGATCACATCGCTCCCTCCAGCCTCTCTTCTCCTACGCTGCATTGATGGTATGTCCCTTGGAATCTGCATGTTATATACACTGTGTATAGAACATGAAGACTTAAGGATCCTTGGACCACTGCAGCGGAGGGGGAAAGTGGCTGGAAGGACCAGTCTAAACAAGGCTGTAACTTTAATTTTTAACTTTTTTTTTTTGTTTACACTTAACTTTATTGCTATCACATACGGACTAGCAAGGCCCCTATGTGACAGTACATATACAGTGACAGGTCCTCTTTATGGAGACATCAGGAGTCTGTTAGAACCCTAGATATGCTTTATCAGATTCTTCTCTGCCTACAGCAGCTGGAGAAGTGACAAGCTTAAACCGGAAGTGATGTAATTCAAATCACTTCTGCTTTCACTGATCGGAGGGGAGAGCAACTCCTGAAAGTGTGCTGATCTCCCTCCAATCCAGCCACAGACCCGCTGTGTGCTAGTCCCAGGCCCACACAGAGGACAGCGGATAGCCGACAGCGGAGGGGGGGGATGGATGGTGCAAACTCTTGTATGTAACAAACTTACTTGTGCGTAACAAATTTTGTACCGGGGACCCAAGAGCAGGAAAGGGCCTTTGGAAACACCCACCCGCCATTAGGAGTCAGCTGTCCATCTGTTTAATTACAGGACGGCAAGTGGTTAATGTGACCCTGTTGCAAAAAATTGTTATTAAAAGATTTGTACCCTGTGAAAGTAGACAATAAAACTTGTAGGTCAGAGGGAGAAACTGGCCACATCTATGTTGGACCCAGGAGATTGACACTCCCGGTAGTCTTGATTTGCCAGCAGACTTCCGGGGACCAGTAGTCCTCGGAAGAAGTCCTTCAGCCCCCATCCCTCCGTCGGTGGCCGTTTAGTTCAGTGCACCCCACGGAGCCCCCCAGCTTTCCGGGTCTCCTTTTTCAACCCACTGACACGGATGCCAAGGCAGTGGTCCTCAAATTGACCACTGGCACAGCAGCATTTTTTACTCCTTTTGACAGCAAAGCAATGGCATTGTTTCCTCACAATGATACAAGAAGCTTTGTTTCCCAATGACACCAACACAGCAGCATTTTTCCTTCCACCATCACTGACGCACTGGCATTCTTTCCTCCCACTGACGCAGTAGCCTTTACAACCGTTGGCACTATTTTAGCACATGCAGCAACCATTAAATACGTTATTACCTCCTCTTACACACACAAAGTACCCTCTTCATATTCCAGTCAGTCAATATTGCCAGCCTGGACAAAGAGGACATAATACATGTCCCCCAGGTGTCCCTATTTTGGTGGGACATTACCTCTTTTGGATCCAAAGTCCTCTAGCCTTTCCCACACAATTGCCTCTATGTTGGATGTAAGATTTGATCTGCCCGGAGACATGCTTTAAGGTGTCTGAGTACATGAACCAGTGCAGGACACATATAACCATGCTGGCAATGTCCAAAGTTTTACTGCACACCATAAAACAGGACAACAAAAAGTTTAGCGATGACTAAACATACTCTTCCTGTCAAAAATGTCCCAGCACGGTATAAAACCTTTGCATGTAGTAAGCAGCACGTGCAGTGCTCAGACATGCTTATTATTGTTCCAATATTAGCCAGTTACCACTATACTCGAATCTATTACATTGCTTACAACTAGGGATGTCCCGATGCCACTTTTTCAGGCCCAAGTACAAGTACATCCCCTCATGTACTTGCTGATACCAATTACCGATAGTTTTTCTTAAAGGGACAGGTGACTTTAAATGATCCATAGTACAACTACATGTTATGTACTATGGATCATGATTTAAACTTTTCGTGTTAGCAGTGGGGAATTGTAAATCTATTGTTGGAGTGTAGTGGAGGTGTGTGCTGTATATATGTACTACATATACATTACACACGTCCAGTACACTCCAGCAATAGATTTACAGCCAGCCCCGTCCCAGCTTCCCTCACTTACAGTTTCACTCCGATCCCTGTTGCCTCACGCTGTGCCTCTTGTAGTCGGCGCTGGGCAGGATCGCTGCATCGCGTCTCGGTGCTCAGCTTGTGGGAGGCGCTCACAGTAGTGCCCTGCTAACACGAATAGGTTAAATCATGATCCATAGTACATATACAGCACATACGTCCAGTACACTGCAGTAAAAGAGTTACAATTATCCCCTGCTAACATGAATAGGTTAAATCATGATCCATAGTACATATTAGTACATAACATGTAGTTGTACTATGGATCATGTAACCCATTCATGTTAGCAGGGGATCATTGTAAATCTATTGCTGCAACGTACGGGACATTTGTGCTGTATATGTACAGTACATATAGATATACAATTCTGCACTGCTAACATGAATGGGTTAAATGATCCGTAGTACAGGGCTACATATCATGTACTATTGATCGTTTAACCCATTCATATTAGCGGGGGATAATTGTAAATGTATTGTTGCAGTGCATTCTATATGTAGTATATAGTACATGTACATATAGAGTGCTTGTAACAATACATTTACAATTATCCTCTGCTAACATGAATGGGTTACATGATCCATAGTACTGGGCTACATACAGATCATTTAATCCATTCATGTTACAATTGTAAATGTATTCTCTGCACTGTATTAGCAGTGTGTACTCTATATGTACTCCATATGTAGTACATATAGAGTATATACTGCTAATACAGTGCAGACAATACATAATTGCTTAATAGAACCCCCTTCCCCCCCAAATCTGCCCTCACTCACTGTGCCGGAGAGCAGGGACGAGTCAGCGGCAGCGCTGGTTCAGTGGGAGGAGCTCCAGGTGGTGTCCTAATTTGGCTGGCTCAGAGGTGCCGGCCAGCTAAATTAGAACCCCACCTGGAGCTCCTCTGGCCGGACCAGCGCTGACTGGCCGCTGCGGTTTTTTTTCTTACTTACCTCGCTGAGCGGTGTGTCACTGCTTTTACGGTGGGCGGCGCTCCGAGCGGCGTCATCTGGCAGTCTCCGGCCACCTAAATTAGGACCCCCACCTGGAGCTCCGCCCACCGGAGCAGCAGTGACGCGACGCTCGGCGAGGTAAGTAAGAAAAAAAAACATAGCGCAAGCTTCGGCGCTATGTAGCGAGGTGTCCCTATACCCCTCACATTCCCAGGATTTGCGCTCTAATTTTCCCCCTCCTACTTACAACTATCGGTTTATGAATGGTCACCTCGATTGTCCAAACACTATTCCACATTTACTATGTCCCTTTCTGGAGTCACAGTTTTTTTCTCTTTCCTTATTGTAGGGATACAACATTTCACAAGAGGTGACAAGCCCCGGATTGTTTTTCCCTGTCTTAATGACTCATGTGATAAAATGCAGGTGTAACCAAAGCGGCAAATTTATAGCTTGCCACAGTTGTTATAATAAAAGTAAAATCTTTTATGCTAATCATGAAACCAGACATGATGTAAGACTCTTATCTGTCAGATAAAACAATGCCTGGGTAATGTCTGGGATACGCTTAAAAGCTGTTGTATATGGGGGATAATAGATGTGGCTAACTGCACCTGCAAGTCTATAATAGCTTTTTTTTTAAATAAAAAACAGTTTTCCAGAATGAACATTTTCCAATCTATACCATTCTTGTGTTCACATTTGGCCTTGTGTGAATCTACCAGACGCTGACAGGCAGTGTAGGGTTTCATGGCAGCAGAAACCCAGACACAAGATGTCAGGTAGACAGGGGAAACCACAATTAAGATAGGGGCTACTGGCCCCCCACTGAAAATAGTCTCAACTGTGATATTTACATATGAATGGGTGGCGCTATTTACATATAAATAATCCGCAACTCATTCTCCCAAAAAAAATGTCTGCGCGCCGCTAGAGTTTTTCGGGTCTCGCTTGAAGAAAAGGTGGCAACCCTAAGGCAGTGCAAAGAGAATTATTAAAGTGCAGTATTAACCTATGCCAATCAATAACTTTTTTCACTAGTATAAGATTATTACTAATTAGTTACTGTAGTTTGCATGAATATATAAACTCTTATATGAAGAAAAACATAATCGTGTCCCTTTACGCAGAACTCCGGGCTAAAGTGTTCTTAACCCTTGCAGTGAGTCTACCTCCTTAATGCAAGACTTAAGCGCCCATTTTTGTCTCTAGGAGCACAGCCATGTCTAGCGGGGAAGTAGACCTTTTTTTTTCTCAGCAGCAGTTTCACTTTTAATTACAGGTCTCGACCCTACCCCGTAACTGCACAGTGACAGGGCGAGTTTGAGTACCAAATGCTCAGTATTGGCACCGATAGCAGTACTAGTATCAGTGCATCACTACTAGTTTGTATTGAGATTGTAGTCCATCACAGGAGCCAGCTTGGAGCGGTGGTTACTTTACAACACACATAGAGAGCACGGGGAACAAAAGTAGCCACCCTCCAAAAGGAAGGACAGTGTCTGCACAAATTCAGAGATGTTTTGAGGATTTACAGCTAAGTGATAACAAATAAGATAAATTTTTGTTAATAGTTAAATGATAAGCTCACCTTTTGCAAAAATCAAAGAAATGCATAATAATTAATAATATATAAAAAAATATGCTTTTTTTTTTTTAAAGATTTGCTTTAAAACCTGGAAAGCATTGCAATTGTGATCACTCCTCACATACTACCGCGTCCTCCCTCTGGTTGCACAGCTGCAAAGTTCAGGCTTCTGCACATTCTCTCCAAGGCAGAGCTCATACTGAGGTACAGAGCTTCAGTTAGGAGAGATGGAGAGAAGGACGGCTGGACTTCAAACTGCATTAAATCACCTCATACAGCGTCCAGCCGTCCTCGCTCTAGGTAGATGCAGGTATATTTATATATATATATATGATTAATTATGCATTTCTTTAATTTTTGCAAAAGGTGAATTTATCTTTTAATATTAGTGATGCACCGATACCGCTCTCTCGGTATCGAGTACCGATATTTGTTTTTTTTGGTGCTCCTTGATACCGAATACCAATATCAGTGCCGTGTGCCCCGATTATAAGGAAGCCGGACGGCAGATCATGACCCGCCGCCTGGCTTCCTGATTGCCCGGGAACCTGGTGTTCTATCGAAAGAACACCAGCTTCACTTCCCGAGGCTGCTGCCCAGCTTCCTGATTAGTTAGGAAGCCAGGTGGCCTAGCTACAAGTGAAGCCAGCTTCCTAGCCAATTAGGCAGCTGGACGGCACGTCATGACCCACCTTCTGGCTTCCTGATTGGCTAGGAAGCCGGCTCCATGCTCCCTCAGTGCTGCCTCAGTGCAGTTCCGTTATCGGGGTATAAGTACTTGCCCAAATACTCGGTATTGACACCGATACGAATACCTGTATTGGTGTATACTAGTTAAGGTACTTGAATGCATTTTTAAGATTTAACTCCTGAGTTTAGTGTCACTTTAAACATGCTCCTAGCAAGCTTCCATCAAGCAGTGCCAATGCTTACTAAAAGCCTGTTGAGTCACGTTAAGCACTGCCATTAACATCTGTGTTTATTATCCCCAATCTAGAGCTAAACGTTGTCTTAGAGATCTCAAGAAAGCTTCTTGAAGATTGATGAAAGTTTGGCAAATGCTTTGTTAAAGCTTGACGTACTGACTGCTCTTATGCAAACTGACGTCCGTATGAGACAAAGCCAGCCTATTTTCAAGAGAATCTTTAGAGATATCAATTCCCTTTATCAGGTTAAAATCAGTACTGATTCACAAAAGTTTTACAAATTGCCAGGAAAAATTCTGCAATTAAGATAACATTCTGTGAGAGTTTGGGAATAGTGAAAAAATATAGTGTAATAAAAGTGAGATAGATAAGCAAGAAAAGAGTGTGTTATGAAAACAGAGGAAGTAGGGTCACAGAGGTGAGAACGATCATTAAAGTATCTGACTAAACAACTAAGATCAACATTGAGCTCATTATCTTTTGCGTCAAATAGAATTATTCTTAGTTAAAAGGTTTTCCTGATCATGAATGACATTGAAGTTTCCTTTAGGCTGGGTTCACACCTAGGCGTATTGAATATGCGCGTCTGTCGCGCGTTTTTTTTACCGCGATTCGCGGTAAAAAAGTCGCGTGACCCCGAAGGCTACTTGGCTGTATCCCAATGTAAAACGCCCTACAAAACGGCCCAAAGAAGTACATGTACTTGTTTGAGCGTAGGCTGTTTTGTAGGGCGTTTCAGACGGGCGGAAATACGGAAAGGTGTGAACCAGACCCATAGAAAACAATGGGCTTTTCATGTTTGTACGTTTTGTTGAGCGTTCATAGAGCGTTGAACGCGCGACAAAACGTAAAGGTGTGAACGGGGCCTTAGGAAACCAACACATTCATGTTCTCCAGTGTCTGGTTGGAAAAAAGTATCTAATATTAAATACTAAAAGTAAATAAATATCTTCCATGTGTTTTTATGTAGAATGTATCCTTTTTTTTTATTTATTTCTGTCCTGTTTCATCGTGTAAAATCCTTAGTTGCACTTGTTACATTGGATGGGAATCACCACATTACTGTAGGTGGAGCTTTATGATCCTGTACTATTGAAAGCTTCTGTTGCATGTGTGACACTATGGTGGATTAATATGGTTGCACAGTTTGTTTGCTTGGCTTCCTGATTGGCTAGGAAGCCGGCTCCATGCTCCCTCAGTGCTGCCTCAGTGCAGTTCCGTTATCGGGGTATAAGTACTTGCCCAAATACTCGGTATTGACACCGATACGAATACCTGTATTGGTGTATACTAGTTAAGGTACTTGAATGCATTTTTAAGATTTAACTCCTGAGTTTAGTGTCACTTTAAACATGCTCCTAGCAAGCTTCCATCAAGCAGTGCCAATGCTTACTAAAAGCCTGTTGAGTCACGTTAAGCACTGCCATTAACATCTGTGTTTATTATCCCCAATCTAGAGCTAAACGTTGTCTTAGAGATCTCAAGAAAGCTTCTTGAAGATTGATGAAAGTTTGGCAAATGCTTTGTTAAAGCTTGACGTACTGACTGCTCTTATGCAAACTGACGTCCGTATGAGACAAAGCCAGCCTATTTTCAAGAGAATCTTTAGAGATATCAATTCCCTTTATCAGGTTAAAATCAGTACTGATTCACAAAAGTTTTACAAATTGCCAGGAAAAATTCTGCAATTAAGATAACATTCTGTGAGAGTTTGGGAATAGTGAAAAAATATAGTGTAATAAAAGTGAGATAGATAAGCAAGAAAAGAGTGTGTTATGAAAACAGAGGAAGTAGGGTCACAGAGGTGAGAACGATCATTAAAGTATCTGACTAAACAACTAAGATCAACATTGAGCTCATTATCTTTTGCGTCAAATAGAATTATTCTTAGTTAAAAGGTTTTCCTGATCATGAATGACATTGAAGTTTCCTTTAGGCTGGGTTCACACCTAGGCGTATTGAATATGCGCGTCTGTCGCGCGTTTTTTTTACCGCGATTCGCGGTAAAAAAGTCGCGTGACCCCGAAGGCTACTTGGCTGTATCCCAATGTAAAACGCCCTACAAAACGGCCCAAAGAAGTACATGTACTTGTTTGAGCGTAGGCTGTTTTGTAGGGCGTTTCAGACGGGCGGAAATACGGAAAGGTGTGAACCAGACCCATAGAAAACAATGGGCTTTTCATGTTTGTACGTTTTGTTGAGCGTTCATAGAGCGTTGAACGCGCGACAAAACGTAAAGGTGTGAACGGGGCCTTAGGAAACCAACACATTCATGTTCTCCAGTGTCTGGTTGGAAAAAAGTATCTAATATTAAATACTAAAAGTAAATAAATATCTTCCATGTGTTTTTATGTAGAATGTATCCTTTTTTTTTATTTATTTCTGTCCTGTTTCATCGTGTAAAATCCTTAGTTGCACTTGTTACATTGGATGGGAATCACCACATTACTGTAGGTGGAGCTTTATGATCCTGTACTATTGAAAGCTTCTGTTGCATGTGTGACACTATGGTGGATTAATATGGTTGCACAGTTTGTTTGCTTGTATTGTTGTAAGGTTTTGATCCCTCATCCTTGTATCTGTTGATCAGTGTTTCCCTGGCTGTCTTGACAAGAGTCTTGCCATGTCTCGCATTAGTCCTAACAGTTCTAATGGAGTCAGGGGGAGCTAGCATGCTTCATGCCTAAGAAGTGATGTTTCTGTAATAGCTGATGCAGCAGGTTGTTGTTGGGTGACAACCATCAAGGCCATAGGTCTATGCTTGAAACACGTGTGAAAAATCTCTCTACTATTTTCAATTTATTCAAAAAATGCTGCTATGAGCTCTACTTAGGCATTACTTAGGCAAAGTTGAAACCATATTTATTTATTTATTTATTACAGGTATTTATATAGCGCCGACAATTTACGCTGCGCTTTTACATAGGGTATATTCACATCAGTCCCTGCCCTCATGGAGCTTACAATCTAAGGTCTCTATATCCCATGCATACATACCATAGAATTGAACCAAAGCAAAAACACATAATAGCTGCTTTTATATTACCTATTTTCCAAAAAAGAAAAATGATCTTGGACTTCAACAGTTTTTATGGCAAAACCATTCCCTCTTCATCAGGGCAAGTGTTACATCCAAGTTTATCCTGTGTTGAACCCTGATGAAGAGAATGTGTGGTTTTTGCCCCTAGAACACGTTGCCTGTTTTTTGTATAACCTATGTGCCAACAATTCAAGATTATCTCGGACTCTTGTATCCATTTTTGGTCTGGTGCTTCTGTAGATGTATGGTTTGAAAAGTCTTATTGTGTGGGAGCCAACTCGCCAAAACTATTGAGCTTGTTTGAAGTTTTTCTTTCCTCTGTTATTCTGAAACATACGCAAAGATGACATGGTATCTGGCTACAACCTGCATTGTGAGATTTCCACATCATTAGAGAGTGTACAGAGTCATTTTTTTTTAATCACATAGACCAGATATGTGAGATAACATGGTCAGCAGGAAGCAGAGTGTGTATCTAAAAAAAAATAGGTCTGCCTCATCTACATATATAAATATAAACTGCAAGAGAACAGTTTTTAAAACACATCGCCGCAGTATGATAAGATTATATACATGTAGCTGACATATTTCACATGTATGTTAAAAATAAAAAGCTCTTTTATTAGGTCCCCTCTGCTTTCTAGTAGGACCGAGCACTGTAGAATTCTGTGTTGTGCCTTCCTACAGTACATAAAAATACACATAAGCTTCTGCCAGCTGTGTTTTCTAGCAGTGGACACCTTCTGGTTGAATAGACTTTCAGAGAACACATTTATTTGCTTACTGATCTGGTAACCTTGAGTGTCAGAGGAGGATCATGGGAAATTTACAATGGAGTATCGCAATAACATGTTAAGCAATCAATCAATGCAAGTAATAGCGGAATACAAACGTAGTATGTCTGTGAGTAGGTGATGCATACAGCATTACAAATGAGGAGACAAATATTACTAGCTAATGCAAAGAAAAAGAGCTTAGAAATACATAGTTTGGGATGTGATAAGTTTTTATTTACCAAGACTTTTCAGCTTAAATCCCAATAAAAGTACTTTAGAAAATGACACCCATCATTTTAAAACAGGAGCTTTTACCTGTCCTTACAGTTTAAGAATGCCCAGCTGCCACTAAAACAACCAGAACCCCCACCCTCTTCACTAGCCTGCAGCTAAGGATCTCTGTTCTCTCTATTAGAGCAGCAGTCTCCCTGCAGAAGTCTGACACCCCCCTCCCCCCCCTCTGTGTCAGACCAATAGTTCTCCAATCAGCAGGGGACGTTTGCTCTGCTGATTGTAGAGCTATTGGTCTGACTCGCCTGGGGACGTGTCAGACTGCTGCAGTGAGACCACTGTTCGCACAGAGAAAGCAGCTGTCTTTAGCTGCCAGCTAGTGGGAGGGGAAAGGCTGTGTCTTATTTTACACAGATAGGACAAATAAAACATTGAAAATCATATTTCAGTGCACCCTAAAATGATGAGTGTAATTTTCTAGAAGGCTTTAAATGAGCTTTAAAGCAGAACTCCAGATTAAAACACACTCGAAATACATATATGAGCTATGAACCTGTGGAAACATCTCTCCTTTTTGCCCCCGGTTCCTAAAACATGAAACAGAAATGTTTGGTGCACAGTGTTGCCATGCGTTTGGCCTAAATTTTGGTGCAGGGAATTAGGAGACGCTCTACTGTAGAGAGAGTTTAGGCAGCTTCACTGGAAATATTTTCAGATGCATTTAGTTATTTCGAAATGAGTCTATAACAGGATTAAAGTATGATCTTTTATATTTCTCTGGGGTTAACCAGGTATGTAACTAATGTGATTGGAAGATAAGCAAAGCTGTAAAAGCAGCACCTGGCGATGTTGGAGGTTTGCTGAACATGCAAAATCGTTAAATGGGGATTACAACATCAGCCGAGAACAATGCTGCGGTTCAATATTAAAGTGTATTTCCACTTTTGCAGAAAACCCCTCGATATGTTTGTTTTGTGTTCCCATTCACACAGCATAATGAAAAATAAGTTTCAAAAATATTTCTTACTATTTAGATGTTTCTTTGTACCAGGCCTTTGGGCAGACTGTATGGGGAAAGAATCACATTGAAATTGTTCAGAGAAACTTGCACAGACTACGGACACACTAATAGCGTTATTCACAAAAGGGTGAAGAGTTTGGAGAAGGCAGGAGAAGTGAACGATCTAGGACAACATAGCTGATTTGGAAAAAAACTCTAATTCAGTTCACTTTCCAGATCAGCTATGTTGTCCAAGATTGTTCACTTCTCCCGCCTTCTCCAAACTCTTCATCCTTTAGTGTACATTTCCTCTTCTTAACATACAATGCTTCTAGATCTTTAACCCTTTGTTAGGACATACAGTGTTCAAATCTAGGTTACAACTGATAATGAGATCTACCAGCACGGTACAGACAGGGTAATTATGTTAAACATTAATTCCCCAGCCCCCCTTGCAGAGCAGAGGAAAGTTTGTTTTATGAGTTTTCAGAAAAGGGCAAATAAAATGTAAGCGGCAATTTTAAATATTTGTTTACATTGTGCTATGTAAATGGTAACACATAACAAATATGAAATGGGCGTTATCCCAATCTGGCTGCAAAGGTGGAAATGCACTTGAAGTGATAGGGCTCAATACTCTTGTACACAAGGCAATGGTAGTGATAAAGTACAACAGTACTCCATTACTGAAGTGTGCTTTAAAATTGGCATTCCTGCTGGACTCCATTGGTTATATTATTATAATATTAACTTGGCCTCTGTAATGAGAAGGCCCTGCATGCAGGTTTTCCAGCACCCAGCAATACATTACAGGTAGGTAGAATGCTCGTATGCTCAATGGTGCCAGAGCATTTATTACTACCAGGACAATGGGGGATTTATTACTCCTACTGACACTGGGGCATTTATTACTCCTACTGACGCCAGGGCATTTATTGCTCTTACTGATGTCGGGGCATTTATTACTCTCACTAATGCCAGGGCATTTATTACTCCCACTGATTACTATGGCATTTATTTTTCTCACTGACGCTGGGGCATTTTTTACTTTCACTGACATGGAGCATTTATTACTCTCACTGATGCCGGGGCATTTATTACTTTCACTGACATGGAGCATTTATTACTCTCACTGATGCCGGGGCATTTTTTACTGACACTGACACTGGGACATTTATTACTCTCACTAATGCCAGGGCATTTATTATTCTCACTAACACTGGGGCATTTTTTACTCTCACTGACATGGAACATTTATTATTCTCACTGACGCCAGGCATGTATTACTCCCACTGACACCAGGGCATTTATTACTCCCACTGACACTGGGACATTTATTATTCTCACTGGTGCCAGGGCATTAATGCTACTACTAACACCAGGGCATGTATCACCCCTTCTGATGCCGGGCACTTATGACTCCCACTGACACCAAGGCATTTATTATTGCTACTGATACCGGGGCATTTATTAACTCCTACTGAGTTAATAAATGCACCGCCACATGGTACATAATAGTACTACGGCTTTTAGTACTCCTATTGACCCCCGTTCGGCCCCCAAATACTGTCTTAACAGACAGTGAACTGGGCCATTGTTAAAAAAGACTGGGTACCCCAGGTATAAACTGGCCATACACGTACATTTTCCACGTGTTCATTACCAAACCTAAAACATTTTTGGGTTAAATGAGCCAAGTACAGGTTTGATTTAATAGCAGGCATTCCCTCCTTTGTACCTGTAAAGATGGGAGTGTTTGAATTCCAGCCTCCTTATTACAAGGGACTAGTTTTACTTGAAAATCTGGGGCACAGAGAGATGGACTGCTGCTCCGTGCACAATCACTTTGCAGCTCAAGCTTAAGGTGCTGTCTTTTTTATACTCACTGCACTTTACACATATGGTTGGTTACAAGCACACAGAATCACGGACCTCAAATTTATTATAATGGTTTTCTTCCGCTAGAGACTTGGGTCTAAACCAGGGGTAGCAAAAAACGCAACACAGAGCAATTTTTTTAACAAATCGGAATGCAGGTATATTGTTTTCAATGGGGACATGCAACCAGGTGCATAAACATGCGCTGTATGCAGATTTGTAACACAAGATTGAGAAATCTGCATCTGAGTATATAAGGAATATATACCGAGTATCTGAGTATATAAGGAATGGAATGAAAATTTGATGCATATGTGCTTATGCATCAAACACAAGCATTTTACTGATCATTTATGCCGGAACTTTTTGGCCTGAAAAAACACGCGTATATGATCAGTAAATTTCTTACGCCCATCTGCATGTAGCCCTAAAGATAATAAAAGTACTTTTATTAACCCTTGCAGTGGGGCTATCCCCACACTGCAAGGGTTAAGTACTCGTTTTTGTCTAGGTGCTAAAAAAGATTATACTCACCCGAACTACCAAACCAGCTTCCTGCTTCTCTGGTCTTTGAAGCCTGTCTCCTCTTAGCTGGATTGTTACTCAGCATCCTCACATCTATGCACTGTGTATAGAACTTGATGATTTACATGACCTTAGTCTTCTGCAGTGCAGGGGGAGAGAGGCTGGAAGGACCAGTCTGAAGGCGCCCATTTACCTTACGAATATCGGCCGATTTTCGTATGCGATCGCGCTTTCGTCCGATATTCGTAAGGTTGATGGGCAGTGTACAACCGCAAATACTGTACAATCGATCGACTTTTGACTAGACAGCAGGTTAGAAAACATTGGTCGATCGCACGATTTTCACAAGGTTGGTGGCGTTTCCGTACGTCAAAATTAGTACAATCTACACTGCACATGCGCAGATGAAAATACGTGCGGTCGATTAACGCACTTCGTCCAGGTGCTTTTTTCTAATTACCACTGATCCAACCTTGCGATAATCGGGGCAGGATGGAGCCGCCTCACTAAAATCGTACAACGGTTCCATCATCGGACGAAAAGTGTCATCCGATGATCGCAAGGTGTATGGGCAGCCTAAAAGCAAGTTGGCTCTGCGGTTCAGGTGAGTATAATTTTTTTTCTTTAGCACCTAGACAAAAAGAAGCAGTTAAACCTTGTAGTTCGGGGGTAGCCCCACAGAAAGGGTTAATAAATGTTTTTACCGGAGTTCTTCTTTAAGTCACAGAGGGCTCATGCACAAGGCCGTAAAAAAAAAAAGCTGTGTTTTTTATCTGTACAGCGGGGTTTTTTAATGGATCTGAGCACAGCTCTATTGTTTTCTATGGGCCCATGCACACAGAGCATAACGATTAGCAAATATGTGCTGCATTTGAATCCGTAAAATAAGAATAGAAACATCTTTTGTTTGAGGTTTCCATGTGTACGCATATAGACGTGTGTAAATGCATGTTCATGCCTACATGTGAAAATTTGAACAAGAAGAAGGAAAGAACAATTTTGCAGATCTGTGCATTTATGCATTGAAAGCCATGCTTACTGAAATAAATGTATTGGCCATTAAATGTGTTGCCACAAGATCTGCATAGATATCAGTAAAGTAATTATGACCACATGCATGAGGCCTGAATGTGCGATGCAATTGAGCCATATTAGCAGACATTGCTGGCCCTCCATCTCTCAGAGTTCTGTTGTAATATGAATACAGGAATTTCATACAATGAACATTTTAGAAACCTATGTCAGCTTTACTTGCAAATATACGTATGTACCTATGTCAGCTTTACTTGCAAATATACAAATTGTATACAAATGTAATCTCAATTGGCATGGTGGCAGGGCATTGAGGGGAGCAAGGGGAAAGTAAGATCCTAGGCGTACCAGGAACGCACATTTACCATGTGTCCCCATTGGTTTCAATAGGTGACTGCACATGCAACAAATGCGGGAAAGTAGTGCACGTAGTAAAATCTGTGAAATGTGTTTTAGTATTCCCCCCCCCCACATTTGTGTGTGTTTTAACGTGTTCAAACGCAAGGCAGGCAAACGCATGTTTTTTCCCAACACTTGGGTGCCATTACCTGGTAATGGCATAGTAAAATGATTCACGTTTTTGACGCATTTAATGAATGTGTGTCAAAGCACACATTTTTCTGCGCACTTGCCACACATTCACGGAACGCTCAGGTGTGAGTGCGGACGTAACCCTCTCATGGCCAGAGTTTTTCTTAAATCTTAGATGAAGTTTAGCAGCATTAGTTATCTTGACAATTACTATATAACCAACATTTTTTGGCTCATCAGCAGGTCCAAAAACTACGAACACACAGTTGCACATTCCTAGCTCTATTCTGCAAGGGTTAATTAAAGTTCTCACGGCAACGGACACATTACAATTGGACTTATAAAGTTGTATTGCAGTCAGAAAGCGGTTAATAAGACACAGCAAGGATCAATGATGTGCAAAGTGCAGCTATTCTTAGTGGCCAATAGGATTTCACTTTTTCAAGCATCAGATCAATAAAAGATGAATAGTAACTGGATGCTACGGGTTTCTGTGCACACTGCTATGTGCTTTAGGGCTGGTACACCACATTGCAATGCATAGCACATATTCAGGGTTATTCACAAAGGGGTAAAGAGTTTGGAGAAGGCAGGAGAAGTGAACAATCTAGGACAACATAGCTGATTTGGAAAAATTCTCCTATTCAGCTCACTTTCCAGTTCAGCTATGTTGTCCTAGATGATTCACTTCTCCAAACTCTCCACCCTTTTGTGAATAACCCTGAATATGTGTGCATTGCCATGCCGCGTGAAGGTGTGCTGCTTTACTATAACATGGCGCTTAAGGTTTATTATGCACTGCATCACATTGCAGCTTGTTGTAAAGCGATTTACTGTGATAAAATGTTGCCTGCATCATTGGTGTGATCAAGCCCTACACAAAGCATGTTTTTTTGTCTTTTCTTTTTTAGTTGGGACTGTGTTAGCCAACACTGCTCAATGCATCCCAACAGGGCTGGTGTGAAGCAGGCCTGAATACAGGCCCAGAAGTGTACCGGTGTGAAACCAAAGATTATTACAGCAAAATCACATATGTTTAGTTGCCAGAGCAGTTCTGTTTACTTGTCGCATGATGCAACAGTCTATCTAACCAAGTTACTGCATAACTACGAGGCAGCGAACCCCATATCAGTGTTTTTAGTTCTTCCATGTCCTAAACTGCACTATGGCAGTAAACTGAAAAGCAAGAAGCTTTAATCTCTACCTTTCTGTCTACAAAGTAAACAGTAATCAGAATAGAACGGTTTCCTGCTGCCTCTATAGAGGTAGATGACAGCATGTTAGGTGCTTGGCCCTGCGGGATGCTGACGAGGAAGGGCAGCCTACGTGCCCTCTAGAGTTGGCTAAATTACAATCCGTAACCCAACTCCAGCAAGAGTGTCTACCTCTGTTTGGAAAGTATGTTGTGAAATCAAAGCTGCTGCAGCGTCATGCCAACGGCTAAATATATACCCAAGAAAGCGGGCATGGGGGGCAGTAAATCATCCGTCTCTGGCAAAGCAGATGTCTCGTTCGTTAGACAGACGCAAGACCAGCAGTGCTTTATGTCACCTTGCTGTGGAATCATTTTACACAAGTTTATTCAGGAATCATATTTTAGCCTTTAATGGGACCTGTATTGTTTACATAATAAAGTTTCTACTAATGTTTAATGTTTACAAAATATTAATTCTCTTGCTGGAAGAGATGGATGGGAGGATGGAGAAAATATATTAGCTGATGAAAATACTGCTCCAGGTTCCTTTCAGTGGTGGCAACATGTCTGAAGGCTGAGCCAATTGGACATCCAGTGTCCACTAAGAGGAAAGCTACTCTAATCACTTGACCTGCAAAGGCCTTTCAACATGGGTCAGCGCTGAAGGGAACCTGGAACAGTATATTTTGTTTTAGCCTTTCTATTAAACAGTATTTACCCATTCCAGATGCTTAGCATAGCTTAAAGCTCATCTCCGGGGGGAAAAAAAACATCTCCTTGAAGTGGGGCTATCCCTGCACTGCAAGTGTTAACTGTTCATTAATGTCTAGGGGATCCAGGGACATATGTACCACAAAGCAAATTAGACGTTTGCCTTGGGCGGCACTTTGCAGGGGGGCAGCGTTTTTGCAAACCAGTGAGATACAGGGCCAGACTGGGCCGCACACAATCAGGCAAATTAGAGAGATGTCCGGTGGAGGGGGCCCAAGAGGCAGGCTGGGACGGGGGGCTACAATGTGTCCTGCTGGTACTGATGGCACTTCAGGCTGCAGGTAAAAGGAGCATCACATGTGTGCAGGGAAAGAGACCCTGCGCAGCCCACCTGAAACTCTGCAGAGCCCAAAGCCTGAGACCCCGTATAGCCCACCACCTAAGACTCCACACAGGCCACTATAGACCCCACACAGCCCACCACCGGAGACCCCAGTCTCATAGAATACAGTTACA
Source organism: Nanorana parkeri (assembly GCF_000935625.1). NCBI lineage: Eukaryota > Metazoa > Chordata > Amphibia > Anura > Dicroglossidae > Nanorana > Nanorana parkeri. The sequence goes on along the minus strand of NW_017307024.1, from coordinate 616,051 downwards.
TGTAGAAACTGTTATTCCCATCCACTAAATATTATCTCCGCTTTGGGTGCACCAGATGTATTTGCAAACCCAGTTATTATCTTGGAAAAGCAGTGACATCATCAATGTACTGGGGGGGGGGGGGCCCCCCCCCAAAACTGG